>NW_027597365.1:5000-84696 GCF_964194155.1 Cetorhinus maximus
CGTCTTCCTAAATGCTGAATAAAATTGAACTTTCAGTTCCCACCTTTGGTCACCCTGCAACCACGTCTCTGTAATGACAATTGGATTGTACCTGCTTGCTCTATTTGTGCCGTTAATTAATCCACCTATCTATGAATTAGGCGTGCATTCAGAAAGAATGCCTTTAATTCTGTCTTATTATTTTTGCAATCTCTAGCCTTGACTGCTGCTGCACTCTTATGTTGGTACACTCTGTCCCTTCCTGACATACACTGATAGCCTTTTCCCTTATTGTAATCCTGCTCTCTTACCTTCTCCTCTCTCTTTAATTTATCCCATCTTCCCTCCGCCCCACTATTTAATTTAAAGCCCTCTCTACTGTCCTGGTTAAATGTCTTACCAAAGCACTGGTCCCAGTACGGTTGAGGTAAAGATTGTAGGAACGGTACAGCTCCTACTTTCCCCATTACTAATGCTAGTGTCCCAGGAATCAAAACCCATTTCTCCCACACCAATCTTTGAGCCAAGCATTTAACTCTCTAACCTTATTTATCTTACGCCAATTTTCTCATGACTCAGATAATAACCCAGTTACCTTTGATGTTCTGCTTTTTACTTTAGCCCCTAGTTGTTCATACTCTCTAAGCAGAACCACCTTCCTAGTCCTACCTATGTTGTTAGCACCTATGTGGACCATGACAACTGGATCTTCCCCCTCCCAGTGCAAGTTCCTCTCTAGCTCAGAGCAGAAGTCCCCAACCCTGCACCAGGCAGGCAATACAGCCTTTAGGACTCTGACTCTCAGATGCAGAGAACCATCTCTATCCCCCTAACTATACTGTCCCCTACTACCACTACATTCCTGTTAGCTTCCCCCACTCGAATGGCTACCTGTACCACGATGTCATGGTCAGTTTGTTCATCCACCCTGCAGCACCCACTCTCGTCCGTACAGGCTGCAAGCAACTTGGACCCGTTGGACAATTGCAAGGGCTGAGGCTCCTCCACTTCTACCTTCTCAATCTCCTTATCTGCCTCACGCCCTCCTGTCCCTGACCACTGACCAAAACAGAAGACCTTATCCTAAGGGGTGTGACCACCTCCTGGAACAAAGTGTCCAGGTAACATTTCCCCCTCCCTGATGTGTTGCAGTGAATGCAGCTCCCTGACTCCTTCAGGGTCCATGACTCTGAGCAGACGTTCCTTGAGGTGCAGACACTTACTGCAGACGTGTTTGCCCTGGATCGCACTGGCATCCAGAAGCTCCCACCTGAAGTTGCAACACATCACCAGTCCTACCATCTTCATCATATCTTAATTAAGTAACCAATTCATTATTTTCTTAATTTATTTTGAATTAAATTAATGCGTCCTCTCATCGCCACCTGCTGTACTAATTTAAACCTTAGTAATCCAATAATAAAAGAAATAATGGACTCACTAGTTTCTTACTTGCCTTCTACTAGTGCCCCTAAGTTAATTATAAGGTAGGTACTTTGAGGTTATTTAAAAGCTTACATTCCATCTCTTTACAGACAGTCCCCAGCAGCAGTTACTCACTCACCAATCAACTTACGGCTTTCCTGTAAGGTCACTGCTTGAATTTGTTTCCCTCTCAAACTCAGCACATGCTGGAAGCTGAAGCTGCACTCCCCAGCAGTTTTCAAGCAGGTTCTCCTCCCTGGTGCTGCTTCTCCCGACTCCCAAGCTTGGGCCTGGCTTTATCCTCTCCTCTGCAGGTCCCAAGAGGATCCTCCTCTCTGCTGCTGCTTCTCCTGACTCCCTCTAAGTAAGCGAAGGCCCCGAGCCTGGGTCTCGCTTTATCCTCTCCTCTGCAGGTCCCAAGCAAGTCTGTCTCTCTGCCGCTGTTTTTCTCGACTCCCTCTAAATTAGTCAAGATGAATATCTGGAGTGGGAGTTGGCACAAGTTAAAATACAGGAATGCAGAGTTTTGGATGACCTCAAGTTTAGGAAAGGTGGAACTTGGGAGATCAGCCAGAAGTGTGTTGGAATAGTTGAGTCTAGAGGTAGTGAAGGCATGAATGATGTTTTCAACAGCAGATGAGCTGAGATGGACAAAGTCGGACAATGTTATAGAGGTGGGAATATTCAGTCTTACTGATGGAATATGAGGGTAGACGCTCATCTCAGGATTGAATGTGACACCAAGGTTGTGATAAGACTGGCTTAATCTCAGGCTGTTGCCAGTGAGAGAGATGGAGTTGGTAGCTAGGAAACGGAGTGTGATGCAAGGAATGAAACAATAGCTTCACTTTTTCCAATATTTAATTGGAGGAAATTTCTGCTCATCCAGTATTGGACGTTGGATAAGCAGTCTGATAATTTAGCAACAGTGGAGAAATCAAGGGCTGTGGTGGAGGGGCAGAGCTGGGCATTGTCAGCGTACATGTGAAAAGTAATGCTGTGTTTTTGGATGATATTGCCAAGGGACAGCATGAAGATGAGAAATAAGAGCGGGGGCAAGGATAGATCCTTGGGGGACACAAGAGGTAACGGTGCAGGAGCAAGAAGAGAAGCCATTACAAATGATTGTCTGGCTACGATTAGGTTGATAAGAGTGGAATGAGGACAACAAGCCTTCCCTCTTTGGACTTAAGCAGAGGGAGGCAGGAAGGTGAAGAGGACTCCACCCCTGGCCCTCCCGCCCAATCACGTGGCTCCCCGCCCCCACCTCCAAAGTTGAATCTGGGGGGAGGCATTAAATTTTGTCCGATGTTGCAGGTCAATGACCTTTTATCAAAATTGGACAAAGTTAGAGATGAAACAGGTTTTAAACAAATACAGAGGCAGGGAAAAAGGGGAACGAGCAAAAGGGGTCTGTGAGATGCTGGGAGGCGTATATGTGCTTAAATCATTGAAGGTGACAGGACAAGTTGAGAACGCGGTTAATAAAACATTCAGCATCCTAGGCTGTATCAGTAGGGGCATAGAGTACAAAGGCAAGGAAGTTACGTTAAATTTGTATAAAGCAATGGTTCAGCCTTAACTAGAGTATTGTGTCCATTTCTGGAGGAAGGATATGAATGTGTTAGAGAGAGTGCAGCAAAGATTCACGAGGATGGTTCCAAGGATGAGAAACTTCAGTTACATAGATAAATTGGAGAAGTTGGGACCGTTTTTCTTGGAGAAGAGAAGGTTGGAGGAGATTTGATTGAGGCGTTCAAAATCATGAGAGGTCTGGACAGAGATAGGGAAAATTTGTCCCCATTGGTGGAAGGATTGGGAACTAGAGGGCACAGGTTTAGGGATTGGCAAAAGAAGCAATGGCCACATGAGGAAAAACTTATTAAGGCAGCAAGTGTTTAAAATCTGTAAAGCAATGCCCGAGAGTGTGGTTGAAGTATGTTCAATCAAGGCAAGAAGTAAAATTACTCACAGTTACAATGCGCTTGGTAACCTTGTTTTCTTTTTTAAAAATGCAAAGCATGATAGACTAAACCACCAGATTCCATCACACCAAGCGGACTGCATGATTTCTGCCGCTGCTCTAATTAACCTGTTCTATTCTGAACCATTACGTTCATCCAAAGTACAGGGGAGAACGGGCAGGTGTGAATCTGACTGGTCAACTTTCATTCAATGACATTACTGGGCTATAAGTTGTGTACTTCTTTATCTGGCTGCTTGCCTGTTCTAATCCACATCCTCTCCTTCCAGCGTACCCTCCTGCAGAGATGGAGGTCCTTACCCCAACCCCCCGCCACCCCCTCCCCCCCATCCCTTCATCATTCTCTGCTTCAGCTTCTGGAAGTATGCAAGCCTTTTGTCATTGCTGCGTTATGTAATACACGCCAAGTAGACATTGCTGGCCCCCTTCCGGATTCATTCAGCTGCCTAATAAGAAGTTTCAAAATGGCTGCATTCTGCTTCACGTCATTTCTTGCAGTTACTTGGGCCTCATTATATCTGTTGTTCCTTCCCATCGGTAGAAATCTTACTGGCATCATTAAGGAGGACTGCAGGGGTTAGTCCTGATCATCAATCATCCCAACAGACAGATCCAGGTCGTGTGGTGGTATTGTAGATTATTGCATGGAAGCACCATGATAATTTCCTGGGCAGCAGGCATTCACAGGTATTCACCGGCGTCGCACACAAGTTATATATTAATGGAATTAAAGCTTTTCTGTTTTTAAGATGGGAAGGGTTGTCAGCTGAGGCTTTGAGTGCCATGTGTATTTTATCGATAACTTGCTGCACCTGTGACAACCCTCCCAATCTGTAAAATTGGATGGCTTGCTTTTCGTTTGCTTCCGTTAACGATGATATCAATTATATATTTTCCTGAGTAGAGCATCAATAATCTTACTATAGTGATAAGCAGGTGCCTGACTAATGTGGCACAGGCCACAAGATGCTGCTTGGAAAGATTCAATTGCAAAGAAATTCAAAGCTGTTACATTTTGCATTTCCTTGGTGTTCCTTGCAAAATGTATTATTTCAGGTTTCTGACTTCTCTGTGTTAAATCTCATCTTCCATGTCTGCACATTTCCCTTCCTTGAATGCCGTCTTTGGCTATCTTTGTCACTGTCTGTAATGGTCCGGATCTTCGCTCCCGAGGCAAGTTGGGAAATTTCCCAGTTTGCCACATCTGCCTCGGGCAAAACTCCCCCTAATGGCGGGAGCTTTACTCCGGGGCAGGGGAGGGGGGAGGTTGGGTGGGAATAGGATGGAGTCAGGCCCGCCACCCCTGGACGCAAATCGGAGACGGTCACAGGGGCTGCTGAGTGCTGAGGCAGGCTGTTTAAAAGGCCCGCTAGGATTTCTGGGACATGGTCCCAGTTGTTTCCTTAAATTTTAGTCCCTCTAGTTCTCACCCCTCAAACTCCATCACCCCCACCCACTCCTAATGCCACCTCCATGCCCACATGCCAACTTAATGCCAAGCCATGGTCCCCATCCACTACCATGGCCCCTTATAGCCCCCATCCCAACTTAATGCCAACTCTGCCAACCCACTCACTATACTTGTTCATTATGCCCTCCATGCCAACTCATCTAGTAACCACCATGGGCAGACCTCAGGAGCCATGTTGAGATTAAATAAAATAAAGGTCTAAATATCTATTACAGGCTTCACTCTGATTTAAAAAAGCCCTTCCATTCATGAAGGCCCATTAAAAACTTTTTACATCTCCTTAAGTGCTTAATCCTTATTAAAAATAAATAAATTCACATTCATAACCCACAAAGATAGCTAATAACTTTTGAGCTGTCAATCAAACTGTGAACTTAGAGCCCCCCCCACTAAGATTATTATATGTTATGGAAAGCAGCCAAGCATTAATAGTGACATGATAGCCCTTGGGGAAATGTCAACATAAGCTATTGTAGCTGTTATAACAGTTTGTTTTACCTTTCAATAACATAGGCAGCCTGTTTTCTAAGTTTTAAAGGGCTGAGTATTTAAATAACTTGACAGCTTGACATTTCTACAAACCTTATCCATCCTTCAAGAGCATTTATTGTTTACTCTAAAAATTTGCAACACTGTAGGTTATGGCCATTGCTAGAGCAAAAATGGAGTTTGTCTGAGCTCAACACTCAGTTCAAATGGCTTGCTGAGTTTGGGATTCCCTCATGTCTGAGCCACATACTGGCCCTTTCCCATACCAGTGTAAATGGGATTTGTTGGAAATGAGGGTGGGACTTCCGTATTTGGGTCCCGCCCATGACTCTGCGAAAGTCCGGGCCTATATTTCCAAGCTTTGTGTCATCTATAAGTTAAGAAATTTTGCCTCCTGTACCCACATCCAGGTCGTTTATAGATATCAAAAAGAGGAGTCGTCTTAATACTGACCCTTGAGGAACTCCACTCTATACTTCCCTCCAGCCTGAAAAACAACCATTCATCACCACTTTCTGTCTCTCAGCCAGTCTTGTACCTATGTCCTCTGTCCCCATAATACCAAGGGATTTAATTTTGCTAACACGTCTGTTATGCAGCACTTAATCAAATGTCTTTTGAAAGTCCATAATACACATAGCATCAACTGCACCACAATCATCAACCCCCTCTGTTGTTCAATCGAAGGAATCAATCATGTTTCTCAAACACAATTTGTGTTTGATAAATCTATGTTGGCCATCATTTATTAATCCATGTTCATCCAAGTGACCACTCATTTTGTCCCGGATTATGGCTCCTAGAAGTTTCCTTGTAGTACACATTAGGCTAACTGGCCTATCATTACTGGTTTGATCCCTCTCACCTTTTCTAAACAGGGGTGAAATATTTGCAACACACCTGTCCTCTGGCACCGGTCCCATATCCAAGAAGGTTGAGAGATTTTGGCCAGAGTCACAATCTTTCAATCTGTTTCCAATCTTACTTCCCTGAGTAACCTAGGATTTCTACTGAACTGCTTTCCCACTAAACTACTGACCACCCAATTTCCCTTCCTGACCTTCGAGCTTATGAATGTTCCTTCTGCTCAGGTACGTGGAAGAGATGATGAGTGTGACCTTATGAACTGCGTAACTCAGTGCAGATGTTTTGTTCTGTTTTTCTAGGGAACCTTTATCTTAATAAACGTGCGATCAGTTTTGCCTGAGGAGACACAATGGTAGGATCCAAAACAACTTAATCCAGGGAATTTCCGGAATGAAAATGGGAATTCTTTAAACCAGATGCATTTATTCCATTTTCAATGGGTGAATAGATTCTTTAGGTTTGCAGGATTCTTGTTTAAAATCAGCTAAGTTAATGTCAGCCCTATCAAGGAACAGGAACGGAATCCTATTCACACTATATTCTGTCTTACGATAGGGTGTGGGCCTCTGCTAAATGCAAGTTTCTGAGTTTCTTTTTCCTTTATTTGCGGAAATCTCAGGAAATTATCCAAAGGTCTACTGCACTTTTCCTAACTGGCACCAAGGTCCATTCGCCCATCACCCTCGCTGCTAAGTGACTGACATTGGCTCCCCGTCCAACAATGCATGAGTTTTAAAATTGAGACAGTCAAGAGGTAACAAAGGCACGAACGAGGTTTTCAGTTGTGGGTGAGCCGAGACAGGGCTGGAGACAGCTATGGCTACAAAGGTGGAGGTAGGTGGGCTTAATGATGTAGAGGATATGGGGTATGAAGCTTAACTCCGAATCAAACAGGATGCTGAGGTTGTGGCTATGAATAGATTAATGCCTAAGGTATATACTACATCGTGTTTTGTTATCTGCTGACAACCTGATTGGCCATCTAGTCTTAACACTTAAACCATTCTAAATTGATTCAAGCTAGACTTATTCTTCATCACAACTCATTAATGTGTGACATTGAATTTTCTAGGTCTGCGAGCGTGCCCGGGAGAAAAACTGGCCAGACTGGAGCTCTTCCTGTTTTTCACTTCCCTCCTTCAGAATTTTGAGTTTTACTGGCCCGACAAAACGTCTTCTCCAAACCTGCAAGGTGAATACAAATTGACACTCGCACCACATCCATACAAGATGGGGATAAGATATAGGAGGGCGACGGATAATGAATTGTGATCTCAGAGGCCTTTTTATTTTGTAAAAATATACTTTATTCATAAAATATCTAAAAGAATATTACAAAACATTTCAAAATTACGGAAATTGCAGTGATATTCAAATTATCTACATGGCCAGGCTGCACTCTGAGGTACTTCAATACGATTGTGATACATGTACTATGTGATCTCAGAGGCCAACCAATTGATGGTGTCGGATAATGGAGTTAGATTAATATAGCTGTGTATTGTGAATTGTGGGGTATTAGAGTGCCTTTATTATCCATGTGCCTGTGATGGTGATTGCTCAGGCACAGCAAGGAGTGTTTTAATTCCTGGTTGTTCCTGGAAACTTGTGTTGATGGAATATTTTGCCCTCAAAATTCAAACAGGCTGCATGTGCCAGGATCCTAACCAACCTGCCCACTGACCCCACCAGAAGGTCAGGAGAAGGGCTTCTAATTAACATGATGTCAGGGGTCTTCCTCACATCTCTAGAGCCTGTCAGCCATAAACCGCCAAGAAATCTAACCTTGGTCTCAGCTCCAGTGTGAATCAGGATCCTGTCTCAAAAATAATTATGAAAATGAGCCCCGAGCTGTCGTCTCTGCAGAGGGCGCCTCTTCCTCCTTCAGGTACCAGGCCCTAAGAGGGCATTGGTGGGACCTGGATTTCCATTGGATTGGTCCACGATTATGCTTGGTAAAGTACTGCAATGGTTAGCTGTTGCCTTCTGCAGTATGGCTGACTAGGAAACTCTCCTGCCCTTACCACCTGCCATCAGTGGTAATGGAAGGATTTACAGGCTGATAATCAACCTGTTTGGCCACATTATGAACCAAGTTCCCCATCAACTCCTGAAGGGGGGATTTGAAACTGGAGCTTCTGACCCAGAGGTATGGAAGCTATCACTGCGCCCCAAGAACCACACCCCCCTCCCTGTAAAGAGTTGCATAAGTAAAACAGAAAATTCCATCTTTGCTGTCCACATCTCAACTTAAACGTCTCCCTTCACCAACCCCACCAAAACCACTCCACCAGGACAATGGGGTCCACTTCCACCCTTCCTTAGTCCAGTGCTGCCCTTCAATCCTACACCTGACCTTTATGTTGCCGGGTATGGGGTCTCTCTGCACTTTGCCTAGCCCCCTCTGATCTTAGTGTCTCTATAGAGGGTGGAGATAATTTCCATGTCACACTAGGCTCCAAAGAAGCCTCTCACACATCCGCTACACACCATATTGCTTCAGCCTCCTTCGGAATCTCTTACAGACCCTATCCCAGAGTATCAGGTTCAGACAGAGTTTGCAATTGTCCCAGTAAACTCTGACCAAATTTTGCTGGAATCGGCCTGGGAATTTTGGCTTATTTAAGGTGGCAAACTCTCATCGTGCTCTAAATCTCTTTGAAACTCTAATTGTTTGAAGGCAGATTGTAAAGATGGGCACCAGCTGACAACAAAAGGAAGCGGTGGGGGTTGAGATCCAACAGCTTGGAAGAGACGAAGGGCAGTTCTGGTCCCATTATCACGTTCCCCTTCACTGCTGGACTGCATGACCACTGCTGTCAGATTCCAGTAAGTCCCCAGTCGTACCAGACTCCCCCTGGCAATCCCTGGAATTCCTCACAATCCTAGACCCTGAGACCCTCTCAATGTTTAACATCTCTAGACCACATTCTAGTTCTTCCTGATCCCAGAACAGCCTGTAATTGCTCCGAGCCCCTGCAAGTTTCCTTCTCATTGCTCTTGCGCTGGCCGTCTACAATGTTCCCAGAATCAAGGATCCCATTTCCAGTGCTCACAGATCCTTTCAAAATACTGCTAGACTATAAGGCCCATCACATATGGCTTAGAGAACCAATACTTGCTTATTTAGATATTTGGTGTATTGGAAGAGCTAAGTGTGCTAGCAAACTGTTCCAACAGGCCAGGAAGCCCTGGATGAGATCTCGCAAGCTATCAATCTCCCACAATTAGCAGCTATTGCAGAATTACAGAACTGTTACGGTACAGAGGATGTTGTTTGGCCCATTGTGTCTGCACTGGCTCACTAATGAGCATTACGACCTAGTGCCATTGCCCTGCCTTTTCCCCCGTACCCCTGCACATTGTTTCTATTCAAATAATCATCCAATGCCCTCTTGAATGCCTCGATTGAACCTGCCTCCACCACACTTCCAGGCAGTGCATTCCAGACCTGAATTACTCACTGTGTGAAAAAGTTTTTTCTCACACCGCATTTGCTTCTTTTGCAAATCACATTAAATCTGTGCCCTCTCGTTCTCAATCATTTTATGAATGGGAACAGTTTCTCCCTATCTACTCTGCCCAGCCCCCTCATGATTTTGAACACCTCTACAAAATCTCCTCTTAGCCTTCTCTTCTTCAAGGAGAACAGTCCCAACTCCTCTAATCTATTTTCATAACTAAAGTTTCTCATCCCTGGAACCATTCTCGTAAACCTCTTTTGCACTCTCTACAATGCATCCACATCCTTCCTAAGGTGTGGCGCCCAGAACTGTACACGATATTCCAGTTGAGTCTATACAAGTTCAGCATAACCTCCTTACTGTTGTCCTTTGTGTCACTATTAATAATGCCTAGGATACTGTATGCTTTATTAACTGCTCTCTCCGCCTGTCCTGCCACCTTTAATGACTTATGCAGATAGACACTCAGGTCCCACTGCTCCTGCGCACCCTTTAGAGTTGTGCCCCTTATTTTATATTATCTCTCCATGTCCTTCCTACCAACATGAATCATCTCACACTTCTCCATATTGAACTTCATCTGCCACCTATCTGTCCACTCCACCAACTTGTCTATGTCCTTTTGAAGTTATACACTGTCTTCCTCAGTTTTCAATGCTTCCAAGTTTTGTATCATTTGCAAACTTTACAATTGTCCCCTGCACACCAAGATCTAGATCATTAATATCTATCAGGAAAAGCAAAGGTCCCAATACCGACCCCTGGGGAACCCCACTACAAACCTTCCTCCAGCCTGAAAAATATCCATTCATCATTACTCTCTGCTTCCTATTACTCAGCCAATTTTGTATCCACGTTGTTACTGTCCCTTTTATTCCATGAGCTATAACTTTTCTCACAAGTCTGCTGTTTGGCACTGTATCGAATGCCTTTTGGAAGTCCATGTATACCACATCAACAGCGTTACCCTCATCAACCCTCTTTGTTACCTTTGCAAAGAACTCCAGCATGGTAGTTAAACACGATTTTCCCCTAAGAAATCCATGCTGGCTCTTCCTAATCAACCCACATTTCTCCATGTGACTATTAATTCTATCCCGAATAATTGTTTCTAGAATCTTCCCCACTACCAAAATTAAACTGATGGTCTGTAATTACTGGACTTATCCCTACGACCTTTATTGAACAAGGGCGTAATGTTTGCAATTCTCCAGTCCTCTGGCACCTCCCCTGAGTCCAGGGAAGTCTGAAAGATTATGGCCAATGCCCCTGCAATTCCCATTCTCACTTCCTTCTATATCCTTGGATGTATCTCATCCGGTCCCGGTGCCTTGTCAACTTTAAGTACCGACAGTTTATCCAATACCTCCTCCTTATCAATTTTGAACCCTTCTAGTGACTGAGTTTCCTCCTCTGTCACTGTGGCCTGGGTAGCTTCTGTTTCCTTGGTAAAGACGGATGCAAAGTATTTATTTAACACCTCAGCCATGCTCCCTGCTTCCATGTGTAAATCCCCTAATCGGTCCTACTCCTCCTTTTACCACCCTTTTACTATTAATGTGCCTATAGAACACTTTGGGATTCTCCTTTATGTTGGCTGCCAGTCTTTTCTCATAGTCTCTCTTCGCTTCTCTTATTTGTTTCTTCGCCTCCCTTCTGAACCTTCTGTCCTCAGCCTGGTCCTCAATTGTACTTCCGACCTGACATCTGTCAACCTCTCTCCCACAATAGACAGACGAGCAGGCTACGAATGACAGGGTAAGGGAAATTCCTTGATTAGATTTAGCCAGCTATCAATTTCCCACTATAACAAGACGGAAAAAAATACAAATAAGATAAAGCAAGGTGTCAAAAAGTATAAGAAGTTCCACACAAGGAAGGCTGAGAAAGATGAGTCCTGACAACAATCCTCCTCCCAGCGAAACCTGGTATTAGTATCGTGTCTGCTGTATTAATCACTGTAATTTGTTTCTCTTGGGAGTCAGTTCCCTGTTGGAGTGCTCCCTGGTGCTGAGATGAAGAGAAATATCTGGCCCATCGGGACCTCATGGAGTTGGATCAGGGATACCTCAAATCTCATCTGTTTCATGCTTCTTTCACAACAACTGCGTTCAGGTAGCACTCCCTACAGAAAAATCTCTCCGAGCATTTTACAGGGATGCTTATGAAGGATTAAAGGGGGAGCAGAAGAGTTGAATGAAGAGCTAAATTTTTATAAGGCCTTGGAGGAGGCTGAGCAGTACTCAGCTGTCCGAGGAGCAGAGGATTGGACCAGGAGAAGACAGTTCACAGGCAGCACAATAACCAGGATTAAATGCCAAATGCTTTATGGCTAGACTTTGCCAAATGTTATGTTAAGAATTTCTAATTCTACAGTGTACTTGTACCACTGGAGTAGCCAAACACCGACAAAGAGCCAACGTTTTATAGTAACGTCACACGTGCAGTAATCATATTGGAACTCAATTTTGACTGCAGACATCACCCATTTATAAGCACTATCTAGAACTTCCTCTGCATAACTATACCTGGGGGAGAATTTTCTCCCCGTCGGGGGTGTTGTGCGGGGGTGTGGGCGTGGGCGGGCGCGCGGCCCATCGGCGTTCCCGATTGGCTGGGTGCCGCCGTTTTACCTGGGCGGGCCACGTAAAATTAGTGCTGAGCACTACCTGTGCGGGCGGGGGGAGGAGGAGGCAGAGTTGGGGCCTGCGCTCTTTCACGCATGTCCCTCAGGGAGATTAGTTTCATGTATAAAACAATGAATGAAGGGAGAAAAAAATTTTAAGGACATGTCCCCTCGTGTGAAACTGTTACATGAGCTGGGACATGTCCATTCGTGTTGATAAAAATTTTCCAACACTTTAAAAACGTTCATGAAACCTCATCCCGCCCGTGGATGATGTTCCATGAAAAATGCGAAGGCCGCCTGGGCTCTTCGCCTGCCCCCCTCGCCAACCTTAGGATTGGACGGGCAGCTCAGTTTACTAGTTTAATTGATATTTAAATGGCCTTAATAGGCCTTTGACAGTTCGGCAGGCGCACAGCCGACCAAGGTGCACGCCTCCCGAACTGAAAACCTGAATGACAGACGGGGATGTCGGGATGCAGGCCCACGTCATTTTATGCCTCAGCGAGTGGGCCCCACCCCCACTCGCGGAGCCGAAGATTCTACCCCTGAAGCACTTCACATCTCTCTTTACACCATTCCATCCTCAAAAAATCCTTGAAGTGACAGGGGTATTTTGTGAGAGTGATGGTGCCCCCTCTGCATGAGACCCTCCCTGATGGCTCTCCTCCCCTCGGTCCCTTTAATTCTTGCCAGGGAAGCGTTTTATTTACGATTAACTGCTTTATCGATCACAATCAATAAGGTTCTTGAAATGTCGGAATCAGATGTTCACTGAATTATTAAGTATGTAGAGTTACACAGAATGTATAGCACAGAATCAGGCACACCAGGTACCCACGCCACATGACTTTCTCCCACTCTACTTCATCTTATCCTATCTGCATCTTTCAATTCCTTCCCCATCATGTGTTTATACAGTGCATGTCATAGTACTTAACCGCATACTCAAAAGGGTACGTGAAACCACATCAGCTGGTGAAGGCTGGGGAATCCAGCACCGAGCTCAGCATTCAGGTCAATTGAATCTTTGACCCCAAATTCCTGTTACAATTTATCACGTTTATGGCTTTCTTTTCCCCCTGGTGTGTGACAATTGACACTTTCACTCCATTACATTATATGGTTATACCAAAAGTCCCTCCCTAAGTTCATTCTTATCCTGTTGCACTTATTCATTGTATCAGCATAACTTCAAATGATTAATCTTAATGTACTTTTGTATTTCCAAACATTGATAATATGCTCCTTAGAAGAGGTTCAGGGCACTGATATTTATAAAGAGCTTTGGTCCAAATTGTACGCATCTAGGGAATGTTACTTTATGTTTCTCTTGAGTTTAAAAAAGCAACTCTTTCCCACGACTCTCTGCTTTCTGTTTCTAAGCCACTGCAGGAGGGGAGCTCTAAATAAATGTATTGTCTGCATCTGTGACATGATCAAGGGCTCAGAGCCAGCAGCAAGCTTATGGTTAATTCTGTTGTAAAACATTTAGCATCAACATTGCCCTTTTCTTATTGAATTCCTCCTTCTTTTATGAAGCCATGGTACATTTAATTTCATTACACTTACAGGAAGATCGCATTCGTGTGCCAAATAGTTTTGGCAACAGTCACTCCTGTGTCGAGGAATGTGAGTTTAAGACCATTTGCTTGGTACCTTGGTTAATCTGAGCCATTGGCTGGCTGAAGTAACCACTGCGATCCTGATGGTGGTGATGTTGAGCTGTAAAAACTCAATTGTTCCAACAGTTCCAGGAACATTGTGGATCCTGCATCTGGTTTCACTGGGGAACGTTATTGACCTAAAACACCCAAACATTCTCAAAAGATAACTGGATATTTGCAGTTAGTGCTCCTTTGTACTTTGCAGGAGAATTGTCTGCTCATTATCTTCAATTCAAGAGAGAAAGAAAGACTTTCATTTATGTAGCATTTTTCACGACCACCAGGCGTCTCAAAGTATTTTACAGCCACTTTTGAAGTGTGGCCATGTTGTAATGTAGAAAACGCAAAGTCCAATAAGTGCGCAGAGACCTCCCACAAACAGCAATAATTACCGGATAATCTGCCTCTGTGACGTTGATTGAGGGATAAATATTGGCCAGGACATCGGGGACAACTCCCCTGCTCTCCTTCGGAATAGTGCCCCGGGATCTTTTGCATTCTCCCAAGCGAGGCAATTGAGCTTCAGTTTAACGTCTCATCCAAAGGGCAGCATCTTCAGCAGTGCAGCACTCCCTCAGTACTGCACTGCAGTCTCAGCCTTGATTTTTGCGCTCCAACCCCAGAATATGACTCGAACCCAGAACCTTGTGACTTAGATGCAAGAGTGCTATCAACAACTTTATACAGCACCTTGAAAGTAAAGACACCACAAGGTCCTTCACAGGAGTGTGAACCAAACAAAATGTGACAAAGGGCTGCATAAGGAGATACAGGTCGAGTATCCTTTATCCATAAATCCAAAAACTAAATACATCCGAAATCCGCACTTTTTTTGAACCTCATCGACTGTTAGTGTGGGAAGTCTCATTGTTTGTCTGCTCTGTTTACGTTACGATTTTTGTGATGAACGTGTCTCAAAAAGAAACTTATTCTGTATTTATTAGTCAGTGATACATCTTACTTTTTTTTAGTCATTTATTTACTTTAGACTATAGCCAGCCTAGGCTTAGGCTATTGTAATGTAAGCTTGTATGCGGTATCTGAAAACCCAAATGATCTGAAATCTGAAATGCAGCCGCCCCCAAGGATTTCGGATAAAGGATGCTGTGTTAGGATAGGCTTGGTCAAAGAGGAATGTTTTAAGAGTGATTTTAAGGAGAAGAAAGAGGTAAAGAGGTTTAGGGAGGGGAATTTCAGAGCTTAGGGCCTCAGCAGCTGAATGCATGATTGCCCATTGTGGAGCGATGGAGAAAAATAGATGGAAGAGGCCAGAATTAGAGGGGTGCAGTAATCTCAGAGGATTGAAAGGCTAGAGGAGGCTACAGAGAGAGGGAGGGACGAGCCATGAAACATTTTTTTAATTTACTCAGTCACGGGATGTGGGTGTTGCTGCTAGTCCAGCTTGTGTTACCCGTCCCTAAATGCCCTTTAGAAGGCGGTGGTGAGCCGCCTTCTTGAACCGCTGTGTAGGAACATCCACAGTGCTGTTAGGAAGGGAGTTCCAGGACAGTGAAGGAACGGCGATATATTTCCAAGTCAGGATGGTGAGTGGCTTGGAGGGGAACTTGCAGGTGATGGTGTTCCCATGCATCTGCTGCCTTTGTTGTTCTAGATGGTAGAGGTTGTGGGTTTGGAAGGTGCTGTCAAAGGAGCCTTGATGAGTTGCTGCAGTGCATCTTGTAGATGGTACACACTGCTGCCACTGAGCATTGGTGGTGGATGGGGTGCCAGTCAAGCGGGCTGCTTTGTCCCGGATGGTGTCGAGCTTCTTGGGTGTTGTTGGAGCTGCGCTCATCCAGGCAAGTGGGGAGTATTCCATCACACTCCTGACCTGTGCCTTGTAGATGGTGGACAGGCTTTGGGGAGTCAGGAGGTGAGTTACTCGCTGCAGAATTCCCAGCCTCTGACCTGCTCTTGTAGCCACAGTATTTATATGGTTAGTCCAGTTCAGCTCCTGGTTTATTGTAAACCCCAGGATGTTGATAGTTGGGGATTCACTGATGGTAATGCCATTGAATGATAAGGGGAGATGGTTAGCTTCTCTCTTGTTAGAGATGGTCATTGCCTGGCACCTGTGTGGCGTGAATGTTACTTGCCACTTGTCAGCCCAAGCCTGGATATTGTCCAGGTCTTGCTGCATTTGGACATGGACTGCTTCAGTATCTGAGTTGCAAATGGTGCTGAACATTGTGCAATCATCAACGAACATCCCCACTCCTGATCTTATGATGAAGGGAAGGTCATTGATGAAGCAGCTGAAGATGGTTGCGCCTAGGACACTACCCTGAGGAACTCCTGCAGCGATATCCTGGGACTGAGATGATTGACCTCCAACAACCACTTGCTAGGTATGACCCCACCCAGTGGAGAGTTTTCCCTCTGATTCTCATTGACTCCAGGTTTGCTTGGGCTCCTTGATGCCACCCTCGGGCTGAGATTTTCCGGTCCTGTCGCAGGCAGGACCCGCTGTGGGTGAGGCGGTGCCCCAGCCAGGAATCCATTATTTCTAAATGAGATGTGTTGCGTTTCTGTATAATCTTTATTGAAAGTTCATGTTCAGGCCTGGACAACAATGTTCAGGCTTGGGCTGATAAGTGGTAAGTAACATTCACGTCACACAAGTGCCAGGCAATGACCATCTACATCAGGGGAGAACCTAACTATCTCCCTTGACATTCAATTACTATCACTGAATCACCCACTATCAACTTTCTGGGGGCTTATCATTGACCAGAAACTGAACTGGACCAGCCATATAAATACTGTGGCTGCAAAAGCAGGTCAGAGGGTGGGAATTCGACACCACACTGACTGCAGTGATTCAAGACGGCGGCTCACCACCACCTTCTAAAGGGCAATTAGGGACGAGCAATAAATGCTGGCCTAGCCAGTGACGCCCACATCCCATGAAAAAAAATATAAAAAATTAGTGAGCTGAATTTCCTAGTTTCATTAGCAACAGGTCCCATGTTACAGCACAACAACCAGTTCATTAACAAATGAGCCTGTAGCAATACTATGGGCAGAATTTTCCGTTTGTCGGGCGGGTGGGCCTGACCCAATCGCGGGCGGGCGTGGAGCCGATCGCCGCCAGTGATCGGGGCCGCACCGCCACTTTACATGGGTGGGCCAATTAAGGCCAGTGATGATGTCCACCGGGAAGCGCTATGCGCTCCCTATGCGGGCGGGTGGGGGGGAATCCCTAAAATCGAGAGTGCGCTCTTTCACACATGAGCACGAAAGAGCGCATTCATCTCCTTGAGGCTAAGTGCAGCCTCAGGGAGATCGCCTGGACTTGTAAAAATATTAAAAATAGAGAAAAGAAAAATCTCTTACATGTCCCCCTCACGTGACAATGTCACATGAGTTGGGACATGTTCATAATTTACAGAACAACTTTATTACAATTTTTAAAACCCTGCATGAGACCTCATCCCGCCGCTGGATGAGGTTTCATGTTTTCTCTATTTGCCGCTGGGGTTCCTGGCCTGCCCGCCAACAGTAAGGTTGGACGGACAGGTCGTTTAATTGGTTAAATGATCCTGTTGATGGCCTCAAGTGGCCATTGACAGGTCGGTGGGCCCGCAGCTGATTTTGCTGCGCCCCCGCCTTCCTGAAAATTTAAATGGGGCGGGATGACATCGGGACTTCCGCCTGACATCATCCCGTGTCATTTTACATGTGGGCCCCGCCTCCCCGCTCGCCGATGGTAAAATTCTGCCCTATGTGTTATTTTTGTGAATTATGCATAGTTCACCATCATTAACAACTTGCATTTATATAGCCCCTTTAATGCATTTAATGTCCCAAGGTGCTTCGCATGAGTGTTACTAAACAAAATTTGACACCAAGTCATATAAGGAGATATCAGGGTGGATGACCAAATGCTGGCCTAGACAGCGATGCCCACATCCCAAGAATGATTATAAAAAAGCGAATGATCCTATCTGTAATGATCATTCTGTGGAACATGCAGGGCAAAGGGAGGAGCCTCGTCCCTGAGGAACATGGACCAGTGGGGCCCCATGAAAACCCAGAGCCTGGGGAGGAGAGACCAATTCCATGGAGGCGTTGGAAGACGCCTCTCATACTTACAGATGAGCGAGAGGCAGTGCCAAAGACACCTTCACTTGTCAAGGGATGTGGTGGCTCACACCTGCCACATTCTTCGGGAGGATCATTCGTCGCACGGACCGGGAGGCCATCCACTGCCAGTGGCTCTAACGGTGACCGCCGCAGCCAACTTTTTTGTGAGTGGCTTGTTCCAGGGCCGCCCTGGGGACCTCTGCAGAATATCACAATCCTCCACGTCCGAGAGGTCACCTATTGAGTAAGGCACACAATTACATCCAGTTTTCCCTGGATGCGGCCAGAGCAGTGGGAAATGAAGTGATCTCCGGCTTCCCATCATCGACTTCACACTTGTGGCATTAAGAGCTCCCTGGCAGCAGCCAAAAGGATTCATCAACAGGAAAGGCTTCCACTCTCTCAACAAGCAGCTGATCTGTGATCACCAAAAGCAGATTATGCAGGTCTGTGTGAGGTACCTTGGAAGCTCACATGACTCTTAGATCTTGAGTCACTTGCAGGTGCCATAGATCTTCGAGGGCCCTCAGCTCATTCAGGATTGGCTCATCAGTGATAAAGGCAACCCCCAAATGGCGTGGCTGATGATGCCTGGCTGTGCTTCAGAGGAGAGGTGCAATATGGCACATTCTGCAACGTGCTCCTTGACTGAGCAGACCAGTGGTATGTTGAAGATGCATTTCAGATGTCTGATCCAGTCCGGCTGTGCTCCCCAGTACTCCCCCTAGAGGGTGTCCGCATCATCGTGGTTTGCTGTGTTCTACACAACCTGGCTCTCCAAAGGGGGGATGAGTTGCCAAATGGAGAGATGAAGGAGCTGCACGTCTCCTCCAATGAGGAGGATGTTGAAAGGGATGACCTCGAAGAGGGCGAGGATGTTGACACCCCACAGGATGAGGCCATTGCACAAGTCAGATGCGGCAGGCATGCCCGTGAGACCCTTGTAGTGACAAGGTTCCGGGACAATAAAGACGACTAGCTCATCTGAGCCCATTTCACCTGTTGCCTCCATAGAGGCTTGACATTAATACCTTCTTGGCTACCCTCAACATCTCAATGAAGCACATCAATCTCTGAATGAGTAGCCATAATCTTGGGTGACAATGGCCTCATTAGTGGAAGGCTAGGCAGCCTATGGATCATGTGGCCGTTCTGTAATGGGATAAGGATTCCACCAGCATTCACTGTGAAGTAAGTGGCCATGGCACAGTCCTTTCAATCATTGCACCAACGTTTCACTGTCTACAGCAGCCTTCAAATGGCAGGAACAGCACTGCAAACATCAGTGCACTCATGGCAGTATGCCTGGAGCATTGCAAGGCACCTCAAGGAAGACAATTATCAATCGCTGGTTCTCGCTTGACCATCTGAGGACTGATCTGAATCCGGACTGCGGCATCTCTCCAAAGGCCACCTCTCATGCAAGAATAATGTTCCGGCCACATCCTTGTATTGAGCCCCCAGCAGGAGATTGTTCTTTTGGACGCTGTGATCTGTCACTATCAATCATGGGTGCAAGCCTGCGATTCAGGCCACCTTTGTGTGCACAGAGGGAGCTTCAGCAGCACCATCATCTGACCATCGACAGGCACTCATGACCCAGCCTTCGTCTGGAGTTTTCCAAGTTCACGTCCAGCATCGCCTTGGCACCTGGGAGTGAGGCGGCCCGGTCAATCTCGACACCGTATTTAAGCATTACTTAGTAACTTGGTTGATAATAAAATGCATCCAGCAGACATATCGAAGCTTCACTCCGATCCCATTGGAGGTCTCCATATTTTCATTCTAGCAGATTAAGATAAACACGAGGAGGCCTAGGACACTGATGGCACTGTCACGATCAGGTAAACATCTCGATTGCCTTTTGGAGCACAGGGATTCTGTCAAGCCGCGCTAGTCAGGCCTTCAGGTGCAAACCAGCAACCTCCCACATAATGGGCCGGTATCATGAGGCTAGACACCTCTAACCTCGCATAGTCGTGGCCGTCCAGCACACATTTCAGGAGTCACCAAGTGCTAACCAGGTCCATAGCTCTGCACCATACAGATGGAGAGTGGGAACTATTATAGGGTTTATATTTAGCCATAAACACAGTCACAACATCACGCTGCAGGTTGCCATGAATGGCTAAGGTCCCCGACTATTACTTGAAATGTAACCCGCACCCGAACCCGCCAGACATTACATTGAGAAAGGCACCAGGTTGGAATTACACCAATGTGGTTCGCCATTAAAGCCTACAACATCCCCAGAGAACAGACTTCAGTGCAGCAGCACCAGGAGAACATACAAAACTGCAAAATCCATACTCATGAAGTCTAACATATGAATTGCCCAACCATGGTGTTGACAGAGCAACTGGTTTTGTTCATGTCGCTTCTGTGGACATTAAGGCGACTTACTGAACTGAGATTGGGTGAAACACCATCGACCTGAGGGACACAATGGAAGATAAGTGAGGAGGGGGAGGGGGGGGCATCTGTTACATGTGGATGACCTCAGAGCATTGCATCAGAGAGAAGAGCCATGCACTAGATGAGACTTTCAGAAAAGCAAAATATATTTACAGATGTGCAAAGTGTATACAATGAGTGAACACTGATGCCACCATTGTGTTCTCAGCACTTCTTAATTTTTCTTACCCTACTGCTATGTCTAGGTGCATCCCCGACATCCACAGCGGAGGCGGAGGTAGCCTGCTGACTGCTATGCCCTGTTGTCTATGATGACCTTGGCAAACATCCTCTGGAGGCCTGAGGCCTGGAGGGCCCTGGCCTGCTTTGGGTCTCCTGCTGTGGGGTAAGTGCACCCTCCTTGACCTGAGCAGCCAGAGTTGCTGGGGTCACAGGCAGAGGGGATTTGGAGCTGTTGGACAGCCTTGCAAAGTCTTGGGTGGGTTGCCCCGGGATGTCTGGCTGACGCTGCTCCTCCCTGTGGGTGCCCGAGGGCCCCTCCCTGACTCCTTGAGGGAGATTGAGGTGCCCTGCCCCCCATCTTGCCCAGCTATTGATGGATTCCACTCATGACTAGAGTGATGGTGTGCGGATCCGACACAAACTGCTGGACCAGGGTCTTCATGGCAGGTGCCACCCTTCCAATGGTGACTTCAATGCGCTCACATGTCGGTGCCACTACATCAGACAGAACGTGGACTGACTCCTCCATCCTCCGTTCTAATCGGGGTGACTGCCTCTAACAACCCTGCCTGCTGTACCCCTGCCCGGCTTTGGAGGCTCCAACACCTCTCTGAGGGCCGATTCCAGAGGCTCGTCATCGGACTCGGACTCAGTAGGAGCCTGGCCTCCAGCAATCCTCCGAGTGTCGGTGGCCTTGGCTGTCATTTCTCTGCCTGCTTTGACCCGTTTCCGTGCTGCGCTCACCAGACGGTGACCTCGAATCGGCTCTAAAATGAGGTCCCACCGAGGTGTGTGCTTCTGCGCCGGTAGAGGGTGAAGGTGAACGCAATGATAGCCCTACATCCAGTGCGTCCTCAGCATCATCATCTAAGGTGGGCTGGAGGCTGAGGCAGAGGGGCTGGTTGACAGTGTTCCTCCCTCTTTTCTTGCTGATGGCTGCAATAGATAGAAGAGATAATTAGCGCTTGGCTGGAGAGTCACCTATATTAAATAGTGTCGGTGGGTGAGCAATGACAACTGGATGGACTCTCAGTGGCTTGTTGGGAGACACCGATCTGGCCTTTGGCGCAGGTACGGTCTCTGTCCTCACCGACCAGCTCTGCTGCCTGCTCCTCTATGGTGGTGAGTGGCCTGAGCTCCGGCATCCCGCCTCCTGTCCGGGATCTCTCCCTGTTGTTGTGGGCAATCTTGTCTTATGGAAGGACAGATGAGCAGGACAGATGCAAAAGCAGATGATAAGCATGCCTGCCTGCTCTGTGTACTGGGTGGACCTATGTAAGGGCTGAAGGCCAGTTTGTGCAGGATGTCGCAAGAGATGAAGATGTTAAGGTGTGTGTGAGAGAACCAGTAATGGTGTCCCGTGTGCTGGTAGCGTGTAAGACTCCTGTGAATAGAACAAAGAAAAGTGCAGCACAGGAACAGGCCCTTCGGCCCTCCAAGCCTGCGCCGATCATATTGCCTGTCAAACTAAAACATTTTGCACTTCCAGGGTCCATATCCCTCTATTCCCATCCTATTCATGTATTTGTCAAGCTGCCTCTTAAACACCACTATCGTACCTCCTCTGGCAACGAATTCCAGACACTCACTACCCTCTGCATAAAAAACTTGCCTTGCACATCTCCTCTAAAGTTTTCTCCTCTCACCTTAAATCTATGTCCCCTAGTAATTGATTCTTCCACCCTGGGAAAAAGCTTCTGACTATCTACTCTGTCCATGCCACTCATAATTTTGTAAACTTCTATCAAGTTGCCCCTCAATCTCCGTCGCTCTAGTGAGAACAACACAAGTTTCTCCAACCTCTCCTCATAGCTAATAACCTCCAGACCAGGTAGCATCCTGGTAAACCTCCTCTGCACCGTCTCCAACGCCTCCATATCCTTCTGGTAATGTGGTGACCAGAATTGCACGTAATATTCCAAGTGTGGCCTAACTAAGGTTCTATACAGCTGCAGCATGACTTCCCAGCTTTTATACTCAATACCCCTGCCGATGAAGGCAAGCATGCCATATGCCTTCTTGACTACCTTATCCACCTGCGTTGCCACTTTCAGTGACCTGTGGACCTGTACACCCAGATCCCTCTGCCTGTTGATGCACTTAAGGGTTCTGCCATTTACTGTATAATTCCTACCTGTATTAGACCTTCCAAAATGCATTACCTCGCGTTTGTCCGGATTAAACTCCATCTGCTATTTCTCCACCCAAGTCTCCAACCGATCTATATCCCGTTGTATCCTTCTACAGTCCTCTTCACTATCTGTAACTCCTCCAACCTTAGTGTCGTCTGCAAACTTACTAATTAGCCCAGTTACATTTTCCTCCAAATTATTTACGTATACAACAAACAGCAAAATTTGTTGCCCGATGGCCTTATGAAAGTGTGAGTTGAGAGTGAGGAGAAGGTTGACCTACCTTGGCGGAGCGGATGGGATCATTCATCCTTTTCCAGCACTGAAGGGGGGGGTCATCTCCTCAGGTCCGCAGGTGTTGACCTCCCTGGTGACCTTCTGCCAAGCCTGGGTGGAAAGGCAGGTGGACCTCCGGCTCCCATCACGGGGGGTAGAGGACCTCCTGCCGGTCCTCGGCTGCGTGGTGAAGTCTCTCCGGGCACTTGTTGCTGAACTTTGGTGGAGAGCGCTTGCCTTCACTGGTGGCCATCACTCGCCACAACAAGTCCTGGGCTGCAGAGAGTCAATGTGTGTATGGGTGCCGTTTAAATATGGTGCCCGGAACTTCCACCCGATGAGGTAATGGTGGGGCCCACCCTGCCAGGAGATACGACGAGCTGCTCGTTTATGCATATGTAATGAGCTGACAAGCAGACGATCAGGTGCAGCAACCCGCACCCCGCCCCCGCCTGCACAACCCTCACCCCCTCCCACCAACTTCCCTGCCCACTTTATCTCCGGAGTGTAAAATTCCACCCACGGAAGAGTTTACGTTCAATTGAGCTGTACTTATTGACAATGCTTAAAGAGGAAAAGACTGTGCAGAGTGAATACAGCATTGTTATAAATCTAGAACAGTGGTTTTCAAATTTCTTTGATTTGAAGGGCACCTTTTCAAATAAATAGTCATCACATCTGCCCCTCCCCATCCCCCCATAAATTACAACTATATATTACTCATAATATGAAAGTGCTTTTCTTATTCACTCATGGGATGTGGGCTTCGCTGGCTAGGCCAGCAATTATTGCCCATCCCTAATTGCCCTTGAGAAGGTGGGGATGAGCTGCCTTCTTGAACCGCTGCAGTCCATGTGGTGTAGGTACATCCACAGTGCTGTTAGGGACGGAGTTCCAGGATTTTAACCCAGCGACCGTGAAGGAACGGCGATATATTTCCAAGTCAGGATGGCGTGTGACTTGGAGAGGAAATTCCAGGTGGTGGTGTTCCCATGTGTCTGCTATCCTTGTCCTTCTAGATGGTAGTGGTCCTGAGTTTGGAAGGTGCTGTCTAAGGAGGCTTGGTGAGTTCCTGCAGTGCATCTTGTAGATGGTACACACTGTTGCATTGGTGGTGGAGGGAGTGAATGTTTGTGGATGTGGTGCCAATCAAGTGGGCTGCTTTGTCCTGGATGATGCCGAGCTTCTTGAGTGTTGTGGGAGCTGCACTCATCCAGGCAATTGGGGAATATTCCATCACACTCCTGACTTGTGTCTTGCAGATGGTGGACAGGTCTTGGGGAGTCAGGAGGTGAGTTACTCACTACAGAATTCCCAGCCTCTGACCTGCTCTTGTAGCCACAGTATTTATGTGGCTAGCCCAGTTCAGTTTCTGGTCAATGGTAACCCCCAGGATGTTGACAGTGGGGGATTCAGCAATGGTAATGCCATTGAATATCAAGGTGCGATGGTTAGATTCTCTCTTGTTGGAGATGGTCATTACCTGGCACTTGTGTGGCATGAATGTTACTTGCCACTTGTCAGCCCAAGCCTGGATATTGTCCAGGTCCTGCTGCATTTGGACAAGGACTGCTTCAGTATCTGGGAAGTCACAAATGGTGCAAGTATAGAGTATTTTAATAATCCTTCTCAGAAAATAGGTATTTACTTATAGATAAAGTGATCATTGTGCTGCTTTCAGTGCTCCTCCATGCATACTCCCCTCCTAGATGAAACAGATAACCCACTCTGCACTCATGTGGTAACTACGCTCTGCCACCTCCCAGCTTGCACCAGTTGCCCATATTTCCCACTCATGTGTTTGGCCCCTATTTGGTACACACAGGGCCAGATTTTTGTGGAGGAGGCAGGAAGGCTGAGTTGGGAAACTTTATGACTGGGCAGACCCAACTCTTTTAAAAAGCTCCCCGCCCACCATATTTTCATTCCAGGGAGGTGGAGCCGGGCCCACTGCCCGAGGAGCCAACAAAGGTGGGCGGATATCAAGGCCGCAGGCTAGAACACCCACCTCTATTTACTGGGACATTCATCCAGTTCTAATAATGAATGCCAGGCCCTCAAACCCTCATCCCCACCCACCCACCTGCCTCTCCATGCTACCTCATAGCCCCATGCCCCTAATATCTTCTATATCCCTTTATGTCCTGACATATCCCCTATGCCTCCTCCTTGTCCTCTCCATGTCCCCTCATATCCCCCATTCCCCCTCAAATCTTCCACTCCCTCAATGTCGCTCATATCCCCTTACCCCCTCCATGTCCCCTCCTATCCCCCTTGCCTCCTCATATCCCCCAATCCCCCTCACATCTCCCATGTCCCCCCCCCATTCATCCTCTATACCCATCCTCTCCCTGTATCCACTATGTACAGAACTAATAAGCCATTGGCAAGTTTGACAAGTCTTTGAAAAAATCCTGAAACTGATGCAATAAGCAAAGACTTTGAAAAAAAAAACCCTTTGGAAAAAGTGGCTCAACTTACAGCCTCTTAAAAGTGCCAATCCTGGAGCTCAGCCAAGCATTCATAATGAGACTATATGGAAATTGTTTCAACAAATGCAGGCTGAACATATGGCCTCATTATGAATACGTGGCTGAGCTCCAAGAATGGCTGTTACATTTAATCAAGCAATGTTTATACAGCTGGAGAGGGGAGTGAAAGCTTTATTTGACTGACATCTGTATTACCTTGTAATAGTTTGCTGTTTCTTTGACGCATTTTTTTCACTGCATGTGTGTTTACTTACAGAAGATTAAGAGGTCTGGTGGGTAAAAGCTTCTGACATTGATAATCTGAATGTCTGTGGTTGATTGACAACTTAATGGAAAGGTAAGAGGACCAATGTATTTCAATGGGAATGATGAATGGCTTTTTTCTTTTGGTTTATGACTCAAGGCTCAAGGTCCCTCAAGTGCTCCCAAGTTGGCGTGATTCGGGAAAAATCCAGGGTATTATTTTGCAGGCTTCCTGGAAAGCGTCTACAGACCCCAGGCTTGAGAACCACAGATCTGGAACACAGAAGTGGGTTATTAATATCTTCCCTCTGACCATATTCCTCCAAAGAATTGTCCTTTTCCCAGCAAAATGTATTAAATATAACATAGATGAAATTCTGATGAAATAACTGGTCCCAGGCCTCCCAGTTCCTTAATTGCCTTTCTTGTTTAATAGGAATAAGAATTAGGTCCATATATTCTGTGGAAATCAGCAACAATTTTGTTGCATGTTACTTGCAATAGTATAATTTGGGCACATTAGCAGTGTCAGTATGATGTACACATTCTAGCAGCAAGCATTGTCTGGAGGATGGGGGTTAAGTAAATTTGAACTGTCCCTGAAGTTTAGCTGCATTACATAAATATCAAGGGTCCTGCCTTATATGAAGATAGCTCTTGAAGGGTTAGGTCAATTTTAAAGCAGTTATTATCCACAGTTACAGAACAGCCACTATTTTATTTCAGTCACATTGCTTCTCAGAAAGGAGTGGAGTTTTATTTCTATTCTTTCATGGGATGTGGGCAACGATGGAAAGGCTAACATTTGTTGCCCAACCCTAATTGCTCTTGAGAAAGTGGTGGCGATTTGCTTTCTTGAACCACTGCAGTCCACCTGTTGCAGATACACCAATAGTTCTGTTAGGAGGGGTGAAGGAGCGAGTGTGGGGAACAATGGGACCTTTTCTTCTCCAGACCAGATTTTAAACTCGATCGGCCTGCCAACACAGTTGTGCATAGTATATCCCCTGTGCTCCTGAGCATTGGAGGCAGAGGGCATGTCCTTCTTTGAGGGCTGGTGAGAGTGCATGTTGTCATGACTACCCCTGTAAATATTTTGAGAAAATAGTTATCGAAAATATTTACATGCAAACCTTTGAACATATGAATTAGGAGTAGGAGTAGGCCGCTTGGCCCTTCAAGCCTGCTCTGCCATTCAATAAGATCAAGGTTGATCTGATTGTAGCCTCCTGACTACCCACAATTACCTTTCATGCCCTTGTTAATTAAGGGTCTATCTAGCTCTGTCTTAAAAATATCCAAAGACCCTGCTTCCATTGCATTTTGAGGAAGAGAGCTCCAAAGACTCATGACACTCTGAGAGAAAGTTTCTCTTCATCTCTGTCTTAAATGAGCGACCCCTTATTTTTAAACCATGATCTCTAGTTCTAGATTTTTTCACAAGAAGAAACATCCTCTCCACATCCAATCTGTCAAGACCCCTCGGGATCTTAAAGGTTTTGATCAAGTCACCTCTCCTAAACTCCAGTGGATACAAGCTTAACCTGTCCAACCTTTCCTCATAAGACAACCCACCCATTCCTGGTATTACTCTAGTAAATCTTCTCTGAACTGCTTCTAACACATTTACATCTTTCCTTAAATAAGGTGACCAATGCTGTACACAGTACTCCAGATGTGGTTTCACCAGTGCCCTGTACAACGGAAGCAGAACCTCCCTACTTTTGTAATCAATTCCCCTCGCAATAAACAATAACATTATATTAGCTTTCCTAATCACTTGCTGCACCTGCATGCTAGACTTTTGTGATTCATGCACTAGGACACCCAGATCCCTCTGAATCTTAGAGCTCTGCAATCTCTCACCATTTAGATAATATGCTTCTCTTTCATTCTTCCTGTCAAAGTGGACAATTTCACATTTGCCCACATTATACTCCATTTGCCAGGTCTTTGGCCACTCACTTAACATATCTATGTCACTTTGTAGCCTCCTTACATCCTCTTCACAACTTATTTTCCTACCTACCATTGTGTCCTCAGCAAATTTAGCAACTATTTACATTTTTGTGTTCATCAATCTTAGGCTATTGGTCTAATCTTAATGATCTAATCTTTTCTTTGACAATTGTGTTGCTATTCCAACATTGAAAGAGGTGACAATAGCTACCCCTGACATGAAAGCAGGATACGATTGAGTACAGTGTGGCACAAGAAGCACTAGCAAAGTTGAGGGTAATGGGAATTCCAACACCTGGACACATATTTGATGCAGAAGAGCATGGTTATGTGGTCAGAGCTAGGACATTGCTACAGGCATTCAAGGAAACATTCTCAGCCCAATCATCTTCGCCTGTTTCATCAATGATGTTCCCTCTGTCATAGCCAGGAATGAGGCTGTTCCCTGACAATTCCAGTATTTATCTCTATTGTTCCTCTGATAATGAAAGATTCTCATTCAGGTCTGTCCTGATAAGTTGCAGGTAACATTAACACCATACACATGCCAGACAATGACGATCTCAAACAAGAGAAGTCTAGCCCTTTCCCCTTGACTTTCAACAGCACCCCCAACATCAGTCTCCCCAGCATCAACATCTTTGGCAAGAGGGTGGGGCTTCATTATTGACCATGGATCAACTGGACCAGCCATAACAACGCTGTGGCTGTGAAAGCAAGGAAGAGACTCTGTGACAAGTGACTCATCCGACTCCTCAAAGCTTCTCCACCATCTACAAGGCTCAAGACAGTAGTGCCTGGAAAGGTAAAGCTGCAACAACATTTAAGCAACTCAGCAAAATCTACGATGAAACATTTTGTTTGATCATCATCCCTGCTATTGGATTCAGTACCCATCAACGGTAAATACAGATTGCAGGATGCAATGCAGCAACTCATTAAAATCACTTCCACTTACAACCCCTGCTACCACTACTACCAAAAAACCCAAAAGCAACAGTGTCATGGGAAAACCACCAGGTCAGGTTTCCTCTCTGAGTTGATCACGGTTTCGGCTTTGACATGTATCACTGTTGTCCCTTCATTATTGTAAGGTCAGAAATGCTGGGATTGCCTGCCCAAAATCATTGTAAACGCATTATCACTGCAAGGACTGCAGAGGTTCAAGAAGACCTATCATCCCATTTGTAGGGTAACTAGAGATGGATAATAAATGGGCCCTTGCCAATGTTAACCACCACTCCTCAAGAACCAATAAAAAAAATGCTGTTATAATTTGCCACTTCAAGTTATGTTTTTCCCCTTCTTTTCCTCCTCTTTGCCTTTTAAACTTGATTCAGCAAGATCCTTTATTCTTCCTGAATTTGGAATCATCTTTCATTTTATATGTTATGGACACGAGGGCGAGGTGGGTTGAATTATTATTACTGTTCCCCTCTTCTGCCTGTGACAGCGCTAGTTTTAATTTCTAACTTAATTTGTTTCCCTTAGTATCCTTTCCTTTGTTGAAATTGGCTGTGGTGTGTTTCCCAAACCCTGATTTATGAGGTCCAATGCTAAAAATAACCCCACAGCAAATTCTATAAGGTGAAACAAAACTAGAATTTATTAGCACATTCAAAACTCGAGGGATGGATTGTGACTCATATTCACACTCACGAGCATACAAAGGTAGAAAGGCAGAGAAAGTTCCAAATTGTGAGTTACTTAAAAAAAAATCAAAAGGTATTGATACTAATTCACGTGTGTAGAATCCAGTAAGTCAATGTTCTTTCAGGTAGCTTTGCCTGGCAGAATTCCTCATCTTAGTCCTCGGAACTTGGTTGCAGGTTGAAGGTGCAGCAAAGTATTCTTGTATTCTGGGAATTAGTTCACTCTGTGGGTGACATATAGGATTCTTTCTAGAGATCCGACTTTGAGAGAGACAGAGATCAGAGGCAGGCTGCTAGCCTGGAGTCTGGTTTTCTCTTCTAAGGTTAAACAACAACTGAAGACAGAATCCAAAAGCTGTTTAATGAAAGCAGTTCAAGCAGCTCAAGTCTCAGTCATGTGACAGGGTGGTTTCAGGTCGAGCCATTCAGTTAACAATGTACTTTAAGGACCCTCGTTAAAACCCATTGTATTTTGAGAAGGTAATTGTGGATTAGTTCCACAATGTTGAAGATGAGGAGTCACAATAGCTCTGTCTTTGTCCAGAGCTGGCTAGTGTAGATGTCTCATCTACTGGTCCTTTGTGTTGGCTTGGCTGGAATGTCGATACAATGCCACATTCCGGGAGGTCCAATTTCAAAAAACAGAATTTAAACTAGAAAATATGGAAGAGAAGCAAGTTTTAAGGATTTTATTTTCTTCATGCCTTCTTAGCACGACACACTTTTAATTTAATAATCCATTTGGGTCAAGTTTCTTTATTCTGAAGAATGTATTTATTCTAATTTTACAGCATCATGCTCTTGAACTTGTTCCATTTGTCTTCTGCACGTGAAATTGTTGACATTCTCCTCCAAACTATTTGTTTTAATTTTCCCCTCATCTCTTTTGAATGATCACTTTTAAGTTAAAATCTTGCATTTTAGTACGGTCACACTAAACTTTATATCGTTTAGTGGTCATTGTGTCCCAGGAATGCTCAATTCCCATTCCTGAGTGTTGCTATTTACAAATGCCAGGCTAAGATAAGCACTGCATTATGTGGCATATGCACTGAATCATGAATCAGTATATTACGTTTACCAGTTCTGACTCCAAACCTGCTTGTGTTTATTTAGAGTTAAGTGAAATCTTCCATTAAAACAATTTCCTGTTTTCATAGCCTTTTTATATCTTTACACAGCAAAATTTCCTTCTTGTACTGAACTGGAAATCTATGCTTATCCCCTAGGATTATCTTGGATTTTTTCCACATTAGAAACTTCTATCCTGAGTAATTAATTTTGTAGCTAACCTTCTGTCATGAAAACATGCTTTATATCAAATAATGAGTTTTAAATCCAGCGACTGGAACCTGAATTTGTTATGACATGGTAGGTGATGTGTGCCAGGCAGACCAAATCCACAAGGGAAACTTGGCCATGCTATCACAATGGTTTTGCAATTTGTATTTATTAGGAGAAGATGTGTGAATTGAATTCAGAAGTATTGACTCTTCTAAGACCTTTAGAGATATTAAAAATTAAATTAAAATATTTATTAACAAAATAACAGATTTCAAGCACATACATAAGACTACAATTACTTAATACTATAACAACTCCTAAAATTCCTAATTAACCTGACTGCTAGCTACACGCCCCCTCTAAGACAACAGTCCAAAATAGATTTTAGATTTAAAAAAACAGCAAGTTAACATGATACCCACTTGACAGTAGAATTCCAAATGGCTTTCTCCAACTTTAGTTACCAGACGCAACAGACTTATGCACAAATGGCTGGAGGCTTCTTCAAAGCTGTTTCACACACATATGTTAGATCTTACATGCCCCCCCAACATAGCCTTTCATTCTCCTTTATCTATGTTTCTCTCTCTTTAATATGTAAATTTCATTGTTCCATATGTCCTTGGAACTATACCTACCCCATAATATAAAAACTTTCATGTTGCCAATATTGTCAGCAACCTTTGGGAAAAATAAACACACTGTTTAGCCTTGCTTATCTGGCTAGTTGTAAACATACTAACATCCCTTTAAAATCCAAACAATCCCTTCATTTATCTAAAAGTGCAAATGCCCTTCACACCTTACATGCTAAGACAGCATCCTTGTTTACTCATTAGCATTTCAAGTATATTTCTACACTAGCTTCTTTTGATAATTTCAAGCTTGCAGTCTACCTCACTCCAAATGTAATTAAATCACGCAAACAGAACCATCTATACTCACATCCATAAACCTACTTTATAATAAACCATAATAATGTTATGAAAATTATTATACTTTCATAACAAATTGAACTTTTTAACAAACAGAGACTATGGTGTGACTTGAGCTTTCAGCCCAAGATGGCTACACAATTTGCATCACTGTACATTCCACATTCCAACCCATTGAGATGGAGACACCAGGTCTGCAAAAACCCATCAGTGACAATCACCTCAGGGGAATATGAGTGAATCACATATTCTGTCCCCATTAGCGAAGCATCAGGGCAATTGTCTGGGGTACTCAACTGGATAACAGAACCCTGGCTTAAGGGGAGGTGGACAGCTCTCTGACATGAACCAATCAAACTACAAGTGGAATACACTAACCAATTTTGAATCACTAGGCAGTTGGAGAGGGATGGTCATGTGACAAGCCAACCCTTTTGTGTGTTTAAGCATCTGCTTTCTCTACAGGACAAGCACATGGGTTGCTGAAGAAGTAAGATCCCTGTATGGGTCTCTCGCTCTCTCTCTCGAACCCAAATTACAAGCTTTAGAACCCTGTTTTCTGACTGTAACTCCCCTTGTGCCACAGACAAAGATTTTAAAGAAAGAACTCAACTCCACACCTGCTATGTCCAGAAGAACGGATTGTCCATTTGCAACTTATTTCAGAACCATCAGGATCACCGAGTGGAAGCAGCCAGACCATCAAATTCAGCCTGATGCCAGCCAAATCACCAAGCTCTATGAGCTGCATACGCCTTTAATATTATTAAACTCTAACTTGCTTATCGCCTCCCACTCAGTAATCTATTTGTGCGTATGTGTGTGTGTGTGCGTGTATGTGTGTGCATGTGTCTGTAAGTGTGTGTGTGTGTTTGTGTGAACTTTGAGTATGCATGTGCGGTGAAAGTCTGAGTGTATTTATTATTTTATTTGGACCAGATTAAACACAATAAAAGCTATCTTTTCTTTTAAAATGTTACCTGATCGTAACACTTTCTCTCTTACATGATCAATTTCACTTAGCTTCTAGTTGTCTCTGATGTCTATGCTACATCACCTCCTTTTCTGTTCTTTCTGAACGCTCTGTGTCCTTGAATATCAAACTAACTCCCATTCTCTCAATTTAGCCAAGTCCTTTCACCTCTGGAATTAAATATTTAGATTCAGTCCGCTCTGCAGGGATGATAATTTTGTCTGTCTGTGACATAGCCTGGAACAATCTTAATTTATTACTCAATGTTACTGACTCCACAACAGATGCTAAAAAGATTGGTGTTATGGAGATCATTAGGTAGCCAAAGTGGTCTATGAGTGCTCTTCTGAGGTTGAGATGTCATGAAAATTTAATAATTTTCATAATATTATTGTGATTTATTGTAAAGGTAGGTTAATAGTGCAATTTAGATTAGTTTTTCTGTGTGGTTCTGTGTGGGGGCGATTTTAATTGAATTGCAGACAGCTCGTCTGAAGTTTTTGAGTTATCAGAAGAGAAGCTAGATTTGAAATGCTAAATATGTAAACATGGCTGAAATTTTAGAATGTGAGGTGTGAGGAACATTTGCATTTTTAGATAAACCAGTGTCATGAATTTCAAAGAGATGGTAAGGTGTTACACCTAGCCAACAGAGGCTAAGCCAAACATTGTGCTTATTTTTCCCAAAGATTACTGATGATACGAGTACTATGAAAGATTTATTTTATGGAGAAAGTAAAGTTGCAAAGACATATTGGAACAATGAAATTTACATTAAAAAGGGAGACACATACATAAAGGAGATGAGGTTATGTGTGAGGAGGAAGGAATTCTAAGATGTAACAAGTGTGAAAGCCTCCATCTTCTATGCATCAAGCTGCTGTCTACAGGAACTGAAGTTAAGAAAACTCATTCTGAATATCCCTTTCTAGGATATTGTGTGCTTTGCCTGGGTCTGTTGAAATCTATGTTGTCTTACTGTTGCTTTAATGGAGGTGTAACTGGGAGCTAGATTAATTAGGAGATTTAAGAGTTATTACAGTAGTAATTTGTAGACCAATGTATGTGCTTAAAATCTTTTCTTCTATTAATCAATGTTTAATTTAATTCTGTAAAAAACCTCAAAGTCGTGGTGGGATCATTACTACTGAATTCAAGGCATGCACCTCGAAATAAAGTACAAATTGCAAACAATTGTGGCAGCTATTTCAAGTTTCCTTCTGGGATTTGAGCAGCTCAGCATTTACCATCTGCTGTGCCATAACAGAGGCATTGCTACAGGTGTTTTAACATGCATTAAAGCTGACCTGGATGTTCTCGATGTTCAAACCGTGCGCCTAAAGTAGAAGAAGGTTTCACTCTCAGCGCTAATAATCGCTACCTCAAAGAGAATATAACCGCATAGATTGAACAACATTACAAGTTGCCAGTTCCCAGATTTATCTGGTGAAAACGTATGTCCCAGGTATATTTCTACTTATCCAGAGCACCTCATTTATTGGGAACAGTAGATGATTTATATTGAATGTAAAGAATTTTTTTGAAAAGCAATTCCAAAAATCAAAGATAAATAGAATAAAACTAACCAGATTTGCATCCTACATTATACCATCTTGACATTTTATGAGAGTGACTGCCCTTGACATCAAGGCAGCATTTGGCCAAGTGTGGCATCCAAGAGCCCTAACAAAACTGGATTCAATGGGAATCAGCCAAAAATCTCTCTGCTGGTTGGAGTCATACCTCGCATTAAGAAAGATGGTTGTGGTTGTTGGAGGTCAATCATCTCAGTTCCAGAACATCATTGCAGGAGCTCCTCAGGGTAGTGTCCTAGGCCCAACTATCTTTAGCTGCTTCATCAATGACCTTCCTTCCATCATAAAGTCAGAAGTGGGGATGTTCGCTGATGATTGTACAACGTTCAGCACCATTTGTGACTCCTCAGATACTGAAGAAATCCATGTAGAAATGCAGCAAGACCTGGACAATATGCAGGCTTTGGCTGACAAGTGGCAAGTAACATTCGCGCCACACAAGTGCCAGGCAATGGCCATCTGCAACGAGAGAGAATCTAATTATTGTCCCTTGACATTCAATGGCATTACCATCGCTAAATCCCCCCACTATCAACATCCTAGGGTTTACCATTGACCAGAAACTGAATTGGACCAGTCATATAAATACTGTAGCTACAAGAGCAGGTCAGAGGCTAGGAATGATACAGCGAGTAACTCACCTCCTGGCTCCCCAAAACCTGTCCACCATCTACAAGGCACAAGTCAGGAGTGTGATGAAATACTCTCTGCTTGCCTGGATGAGTGCAGCTCCAACAATACTCAAGAAGCTTCAAACCATCCAGGAAAAAGCAGCCCGCTTGATTGGCACCCCATTCACAAACATTCACTCCCTCCACCACCGATGCAGAGTGGCAGCAGTGTGTACCATCTACATGATGCACTGCAGAAACTTACCAAGACTCCTTAGGCAGCGCCTTCCAAACTCACGACCACTACCATCTAGAAGGACAAGGACAGCAGGTACATGGGAACACCACCAGCTGCAATTTCCCCTCCGAGCCACTCACCATCCTGACTTGGAAATATATCGCTGTTCCTTCACTGTCACTGGGTCAAAATCCTGGTACTTCCTCCCTAACAGCACTGTGGGTGCACTTACACCACATGGACTGCAGCAGGTCAAGAGGGAAGCTCACCACCACCTTCTCAAGGGCAATTAAAGATGGGCAATAAATGCTGGCCTAGCCAGCCATGCCCTCATCCAGTAAAAATGAATAAAAAATAATTCCATCACAACCTTTTTAACTCCATATCGATGTAACCTCCTGTAGACTTACATCCTGAACACTTGATTCCACATTTTGTGTTTGAGTCCCCTTCTTTCACCCCAACACCGGCAGCTGTGTCCTATGCCCTTTGGCTTGCTGTACATTTTATTTTTGATTCCGCCTCTCTGAAGTACCTTGTGACCTGGTCTCTGTTAGAAGTATTATATAAATGTTGTACCAAATGTTGGGTGGCATGGTGGCACTGTTGCATCACAGCTCCATGGACCCAGGTTCGAATCTGATCTCAGGTGTCTGTCTGTGTGGAGTTCGTTCGTTCTCCCCATGCCTGTGTGGGTTTCTGCCTGGTGCTCTGGTTTCCTCCTACTGTCCAAACACGTGCTGGCTAGGTGGATTGGCTATGGTAAATTGTCCCCTAGTGTGGATGTCTGTGTGTATGTATGAGTGTGTGCCCTGTGATGGACTGGCATCCTGTTCTGGGTGTACCCTGCCTAGTGCCCTTTGCCTGTCAGCATAGGCTCTGGCTCCCTGCGACCCTGCACTGGATGAAGCGGTTCTGGGAAATTGAGTGTGTGTATAAAAAGTTGTTGCTCTTTTTATGGTCCCAGCTAGAACTATCTTTTATCTTTATATTTTATCTTTACTTATTTCCAATCCTATCTTTAACCATGTAGAAAAGAGGACCACCAATTTTATGCCACTTAAGGCATAGTATAAGGCAGCCATTTGGGTAACACAGCATGGATATAGGACCATTAGGACAGCTCTGTAATTTTGTATTTATGATGCCAGTCTCCCACCCTCTTTCCAAACCCCTTAACTCCTGTAACCCTTTGAAACATGCTTTTTGTTTCTGCGCTTATGACATTTTGGGATCAGTGCATTCCATATTCTCCCAAACTTACACAAGATTTATTTTCCTCAACTCACCTCTAACAGTGAACATTTTATTTCTCCTTGTTCTGGGCTTCCTCATTGCCTCAAACAGATCAACCCATAACCTTTTTATACCTAGACAATATAACCTAAATTTTCCCAGTCTCTTCCTCATAGTTAAGTCCCTTCCTCACAGTTATCCATTATGCGAATCACAATTGGACTCCTTCTAAGGCCATTGTTCCTTTCCTAAAGGTGGAGATCTCAATACTGACAATGATTCTAATGTCCGACTAGCAACTCCTTGTCACAAAAGTATAATAATTCTCATAATATTATTGTGATTTATTGTAAAAGTAGGTTATTAGTGGGATTTGGATATTTTCTGTGTGTGTGTGTTTTGGGGGGTGGGATTTAATTGAATTGGAGACAGCTGTCTGGAGGCTTTGACTCATCAAAAGAAGCTAGGTTTGAAATGCTAAATACATAAACATGGCTGAAGTTTTAGAATGTGAGGTGAGGAGGATTTGCATTTGCAGATAAATCAGAGTAGTTTGCATTCCAAAGAGATGGTAGGATGTTACACCTAGCCAGAGAAGCTAGGCCAAGCAGTATGTTTATTTTTCCCAAAGTTTACTGGTAATATTAGCAACATGCAATGAGAAAGGTAAAGTTCCAAAGACATATGGGAACAATGGAATTTGCATGTATAAAGCAGAATGAGGCTATGAGTTGGAAGGCATTGTAAGATCTACCAGAAGTGTGAAAAGCTCCCAGTATTTGTGCATTAAGCTGCTGTCGACAGAAACCGAAGCTGGGAAAAGCCACTTTGAATTCTCCTGTCCAGGTTATTGTGTTGACTTGCCTGGACCTGTTTAAATCTATTTGTTTTTAATGTTGCCTGAATGGGGGTGTAACTGGGAGCCAGATTAATTAGGGGGTTTGGGAGTTATTATAGTAGTAATTTGTAGACCTATGTATGTGCTTGAAAACATTTCTTTTGTTAATAAATGTTAATTTAGTTTTCTGAAAAAATCTCTAGAGTCTTGGTGGACTTATTACTACTGAATTCAGGGCACGCATCTCAAAATAAAATACAAATTGTATAACCTGCGCAATTAAGTTTCCCTCGTGGGTTTGATCCTCCTTGCACACATCATTAGCCGCGTCATAACATTCTAGTAGTAGGTTCTTGTTTTAATTAGTGTTGACAACCGTTTAGGATTGGCCTGGAGTCTCCAGGAATTGAAGATCAATCTCCAAGACATTGCTGTGTGCAATCTTGGAGAAAAATCATTGGACATTAACAAAGAGTTTTAAAGAAAATTTTCTTCGAACATTTCTTTTTACTAGACATAAAAATATTGAAAATGGGAAAAAAAAGGCTGTTTGGCTGACAGTCAAACATCATCGAATTGGGTTACGAGTTGCTTTTTTGCTTTCCAATTGGCATAGGAAGGCAGTACGTCACAAAGATGTATGTATTGGCTGACTAATGGCTGCAGCGTGGGAGCAAGTCATGTGATGAAACCTCCAGGAATATATTTAATCACAGTGGCAACCCTAGTTTTAATATTCTATATATCTTGCAATGAAGCCAAGTATTCCATTAACCTCTTTGGATTGCTTTTGGCAGCAGTTAGCTGATTTAATGACTGTATCCCTAAATCCCATAGTTCATTTATTCCCATAATTCTCCCAATTTAGTCTATATCTGTCAATTGTGACTCAGTGCTTGGTTAGCACTCTTTCCTCTAAGTCAGAAGATTGAGTTCAGGTCCCACTCTAAAATCTAAACTGCCATTTCAGTGGTACCGTTGAGGGAGTGCTGCACTGTTGGAGGTGCCATTTGTCATGTGAGTTGCTAAATCAAGATCTCATAGTGTTCTTTTGAAGAAGAGCAAGGGAGTTCTCCCAATGTCTGATGAATCTTTTCACTACTCTGTGAAGATACAGAAACAACAACAAATCGCTATTTATTATTGTATCAAAACTATATGTCTCAATCTGTTTTATAGTCATGAACAACGTTGGATCAGCAACTTTTACCAAGATCGAGGCAAGGCAGCACCTACCATCATGAGTTCTAGGATCTATAAAAACATAAGTAGGACATTCAGCCCTTTCATCATTTGACTAGATCATGGTTGATCTGTATCTTGACTCCTATCTTACGGTGAAGAAGAGTCAAAAGAATGATACCAACTTTAATAGTTAAGGTTCCACATTGTGAGGTAACAAAGTAAATAGAAAAAAAAAACGTTCTATTTAAGAGAAGGAACTGAGCTGGGGTGGGGGCATCTTTTGGGTGAGACTTTAAACCAAGGGGCCTGTCTGCCCTCCTATGTAAAATATCCCATATGGCACTGGTTATCCCCATCCGAGGACCAATATTTATCCCTCAATCAACATCACCGAAGGGAACAGATAACTACACCGCTGTTTGTGGGACCTTGCTGTGTGCAAATTGGTTGCCATGTTTCCTTCCATTACAGCATTCGCCGTCGCTGGGTCAAAACCCTACAACTCCCTCCTTTACAGCACCTACGCCGCATGGGCTGCAGCGGTTCAAGGAGGCGGCTGCTCACCGCCACCTTCTCAAGGGCCGGGCAATGAACGCCCGCGCCCTGCGAAAAGGATTGAAATGAAAAAGAGTGAACCCCACTACTTTGCAAGCGTTTGCACGGGCTGCGAGGACCTCAGGGGCCACCCCGAGCGGGCGCAAGTGCCACGTCTTCCTTTTGCCGTGGGACCAAGAGCCAGCAGGAGCGCGACGGGTCGAGTGGCCTCCCGCTGTGCTGCCTCATTCCAGGGTGGAACTTCTACTCAAACTAGAAGTGAATGGAGACCGGATGTGAATGAGAAGAGTTTGACTCCCCTCCCCCCAAAATTTCCATCTTCTATAAAGTTCGATGAGTGGAGCCAATGACGTCATCGCAGCCCCCATGTGACGCCATGTGGCGGCTTCTCGAATATTCTTCGGCGTTTCCCCTTTAAAACAACTTTTTTTTTGGTTCGGGGGGGAGGAAGGGACTAGAAATAATGACTTTTCTTTTAAAGAAATCAAACGCACCGGGTCAAACATAAAAGAAAATGCCCGAGGAAACGCTCCGTAACGGTTTTTATTTCAAAACGGGACCGGATCGAACCGGTTCCAACCGGTCGGGGGGGGGTTGAATCTTTTAGGTAGCGAAACACGCGCCTGGTTTTATTTCTTTTTCGGCCCCCCCCCCACCAACCAAACCAAATGGAAATTATTTTTTTTAAAAAAAGTTCGACCAAAGATCGATGATTTAAAAACGCGACGTTTTATTTTTTTCTCTTCTCCCCTCCCCCCCCCCCATATTGAAAGTGACATGTGATGGGAACTGGGGTTGGTGGGGGGGGGGGAGGGGGCCGACCGGAAGTTGTTTTATGTTTTTTTTTCCCCTGCAGGCGGGTAGTCGGCCTGGTCGGGGGCCTGACGGGGTGGACGGGGTCCTGGCGCCGCCATATTGCAGTCAGTTCCCTTGTTGTTCTGTGGATGTGAATGAGTAGCGGGAGAGAGCCATTTAAAAAAAACGCTTCAGCTCTGCCACCTGAAGCACCCCCACCAACACTTGCTGAAGGTAAGACGCGCCGCATGGTGTAAACTAATAACGATATCCCTCTTCCCCGTCCCAATAAGAGGGTGTGGTTCATAAAATGTTAATAAGTAGTTACCCCCCCCCCCCCCCCCCCCTCCACAAACACAGTTATCCTGCATGCTGCTTTATGGAAGCCATAAACTAGGCAAGTGTTTATAAATATAGGTCTATATATGTGTGAATATAGGTATAAAATATGGAATATTAGTATGTGTGTATATAGATATAAAATATATTAATGTGCACATGCATGTATGTGGATACAGGTATAAAATGTGATAGTATGTGTACATGTATGTCTATATTAGATGTGTATATATGCATGTGGGTATAGATATAAATATGATATATTAGCATGTGTATATGTATGTGTGGCTATAGATATAAAATAGTATGTGTACATGTATGTATACATATGTGTGTGTATATATATACACATCTACAGAGATATAAAATGATATATTAGTGTGTGTACATCTATGTGTGTATAATATATGTGTGTATATAGTTCTGTGTATATGTGTGTGTACATATGTATACATAACAGCCATCCTCTTTATTCTTTATGTTGGAAATCTAGGTAGGGGTGTGTGTGTGTGTGTATCTCTCCCTGTTATAGTGGAATTTAAGTTTCATATAAAGTTCCCATGTTTTATTCTAGGTGGTGTTGTAAATCTGATGTTTCCTTCCTGTAGGTATGTTTGTGCATATCTCTCCCTGTTTTGTGGAATTTAGGTTTCATATAAAGTTCCCACCCTCTTTATTCCATGTGTTGGAAATCTAATCTCTTTTAGGGGGGTGTGTATCTCCCCATGCTATGGTGGAATTTGAACTTTATATGAAATTTCATCACACAATTTTTGCCCTGGATGATTTTCAAAGGAAAATTAAATTTAAACCAGTCAATGCGTACTTCATTTTTAAAAAGATTTTCATCTTCCAAAAAATGACTTTACTTCATCAAGGCATGCTTTTTCTGCAGGAGCTGTGACAGTAACTTGGAGGTTTTTCATGTTTGGTTTTTAAATGTGAAATTAAAGTAGACATTGGAAAAGATTTGAATCAAATACAATACATTAAAATAGTTCTCTTTTTAAAAAAAAATTAAATTTGGCAAGCTTCTCGGGGGAGGTTAGGATACTCGTGCTAATCTGATTTGCTCTACAATCATTTATTTTTCAAAGCTTAGTTAATTCTCTTCAATTTTTAAAAGCAAGGGGGTCAGGTAGCATAGTAAACTTTTATTCCATGAAGTCTTACTATCTCAGGATCAAATATGGTACTGTGTTTACTAGGTCATTGTTGTGTCTGCTTCTGTATTGAGCAAAGAGTTGAAAGTATGCATGTGGGAGATGTGTCTGGCAGAGCAGTGTTCTGAAAATGTAATGTTTATTGGCATACTTTTATAGGAAGGATCTGACTCTAAAGTAAATATGGTTTACAGTGGTTCTTCTAGAAATGAGTGGCATAAAATTAACTGAAAAATGATTTATATTTACTGTGTATATATAGGAAGGAGATAAATGCTGTCAGTATTCAGATGAAGATGGCTTAGTGCTGATATTGACCCTCCTATGAGTGAGTCTTGTTTTACATTGACTCCATAGATTGCATAGAATTTTACAGTGACAGTCCATTTGACCCAACAATGCTCTGCCTATGTTTGTGCTCCATACTAGCTGCCTCCCACTGTTCTTCATTGCACCTGAATAAACCCTATTTATTCTTTTCTCCCTCATACACTTATCCATCTTCCCCTTAAATACATCTGTGCTAACTGCATATCGTAATACAGCGTCAACATGCTGTGATAAATGCTTATTTTTTTTAGAATGTCCCTAGCTGAAACAGAGATCAGGTCCAGGTTTCTGGGTTGGGGGGTGCAGGAGAGCTTGTTAATTACATTCCTGACTGACATCAGACTTCTGAGAAATGAACCTGTACATTTGGTTGCTAAGGAAGCAGAAGCTAACTGGGAATAATAAACAAGCTGGAAGATGTGATTTCAACTTGTTAGAACCTGTGGGGTTCAAAAAGTTCAGTTTTTCAGTAGAGAGAGAACGGTCATTGATTCTTTGTATATCTGTGTGTGGGAGCCAGCTGAAAAGACAAACCTAAAAAAAACTGGGACCGCCCAGGCACACTGAGGTGCTGGGTGGTTTTTAACCAGAGCCATGCTGTGTACCGGGTATTATTGCGTGGTCAAATAAAGATGCTTCTAGGATAGCTGTGGACTGCTATGGCCTGAGTGAAAGAGGTTTGCAGAAGTGCGTTGGTGATAATTGCAACTGTGCATCTCAGATGGAGTAAAGTGGTTGTTGGAGACGACATGAGGATCTGTGAGGATCACAGCTTGCATGGCGAAGAGCGGTTGGACTCTACTGGAGGAAGATGGTTGCAAGAGACGTTAGGACTTGAAGTGCTTAGTGCTGCATCTATGCTAAGAGTCCTGCCGAAGAAATCCGTGAGACTCATCCTTGCATCAGCTGTTTACAATGTGATTTATAGTTTCTACTGAATAGAATTTGCCCGCTAATTGATCTTTGTTTATTTTGTTACAGTAAAAGTGAAATCTTGTCGATCGGTTTCTCCTGTTGGGGTCATTTGGGAAGTTGGTTCTTTCATGTTATGGCTTCCAGGGGGATCAGAACAATGCTCATAATTTTTCAGGACAAAGACTGAACCTATTCTTTCCTAGTGTCTACACGTGTTTCAGACAGTGGTCTGAAGATCGCAATTAAAACTCTGGCCATTTCTTCCCCTTCCCCATCTGAATTGAGGACTTTTTTGAGAGTCAACTATTCCGGCAAACTTGTTGAACTTTTGGGAGGCTAGATTTTTGTCATACTTTTCTCCCTGCTCCTGTGGTGCTGCAGCTTTCCCAAAGTAATTACTCAGGGCAGTGATTTTTAACAGGCACTTGGACTATGGAAGAAAGGTCAGCTGGGCCTGACCCCCATCCTTATACCTTTGTATGTATTTGTTAGATGTGGGTGCCCCTGGCAAAATCAGCATTTATTGTCCATCCTTAATGGCTCTCTAAGGTGGTAGTGAACTGCTGCAGTTCATGTGATTTCCACAGTGCTGTTAGGTAGGGAGTTCCAGAATTAGGGCACAGTGGTGAAGGGGCAGTGATAGATTTCCAAGTCAGGGTGGTGTGTTCTCATGTACTTGCTGTGCTTGGCCTTCTATATAGTTGTGAGCTTAGAAGTTGATGTTGAAGGAGACTTGATGAGTTACTGCAGTGCTTCTTGTGGATGGTACACACTGCTACCTCAGTTCCTCAGTGGTGGAGAGAGTGATTAAAGTGGTAAATGGTGGTAAATCAAATGGTCTGGTTTGCCCGAGATGGTGCCCAGCTTCTGAGGGTTGTTGGAGCTGCACTCATCCAGTTATATGAACATATGAATTGGGAACAAGAATGGGCCATTCGGCCTCTTGAACCTGTGCAAGTGGGGAGTTTTCCGTCACGCTTCTGACTTGAGCCTTGTAGATTATGGATAGGCTTTGGGGAGTCAAGATATGAGTTACTTGCCACAGAACTCCCAGTCTCTGATCTGCTATGTGGCTGATCCAGTTCAGTTTCTGGTCAACAATTATCCCAAGAGTGGGAGATTCAGTGGACTGCTTTATCTGAGGAGTTGTGACTGGAACTGAACACCGTGCAGTCATCAGTGAACATCCCCCTTCTAACCTTATGATAGAAAGCAGGTTGTTGAAGCAGCTGAAGGACATTGACCTGTGGACCACCTCCAGTGATGAAATGGGATGACAAGATTTGACCTGCTCCAGCCACAGCCATTATCCTTTGTGCTAGGTATGGGTATTGAAGAGATTATGATTGACTTCAGTTTTATCAGAGCTCCTTGATGCCACAATCACTCAAAGGCTGCCTTGGTGTAGTCACTCTTACAGCCGAATTCCAGAAGTGAAGCCTTATCTTTGTTTGGACAAAGACTGAGCTCTGGAGCCAAGTGATCTTGGCAGAACCCAAACTAAGCATCATTTAGCAGATTATTAATGAGTAAGTACCACTTAACACGGTGGTGCCGTCCTTTGTTTTGCTGACTTGAACATTGACTGGCAATTGGGATTGGATTTGCCTGTCTTTTTGTGGACGGGACATACCTGAACAGTTTTCCACTTTGTTGATAGATGCCATTGTTGTAACTGGACTGGAGCAACTTGGCTAGTAGCATGGCTACATCTGTGGTTCTGTAGCAGTTTGCCAAATTGTGCCGTAACCCCTTTTCCAGTTAACTTCAGTTAATTCAAGGTAGATGAGGAATCGAATCTGGGACTTTGTGCTCTGTATGGCTCAGTTACATCAGGGAAGCTGTAAAATTCTCTTTAAAGTTCACTATTTGGGGGAATAAAAGTTCCTTAGCATTATCAATTCCCTTTTTAGGAATGAATATTGTAGCTATAAGCTAGTCAGACTGAGCAGCTTCTTGTTACTGAGTGCTCCCATCTCTGTGGATGGGAAATGATTGGGCAGTCCCAGTATGTTCATAGTGTTTCTCGCATTGACCCATTTGTAGTAACCTGAAAGGAATCTATTTAGTTTGGAAGTAGGTGAGAGGTGTTCTCTTCTTGCTCTGATCCAGTCTATACCCATATGCTTGGGGACCTTGATTTTAACCCTTTAGATTTTGAAATGAGTTTTGCAATCACACCCAAGCATTTAAACATAATTTGGGATTAACCTAAACATGTTTTCTCCCTTGTTCCCCAAGATGTTGACAAGTACCTAGGCTGCCTGCCTCCAGAAATTTGTCAGGATGCTGCATTTTGTGTGAGACTAGTGATTGTTGGCAGGCTATTCAACTGTAGGTACCAGCTCATCTGTCTTCATTTATGCACATGTGCAGCAGACTAGCAGAGATCATTGTATCATAGTGATTCTTTTTCCACTCTTCTGTCGAGTTCTGAGGCTACCTGCCTGAGATCAACTGATGCCAAAAGTTCATATTACCATTTTATCCACCATTTGCAACAAATAATGCTTAAAACTCAAAACAAAACAAACCAATACTTGAGCAATGGGAATACAAATAGTTCCATGGGCCTTGAGGGCTGGATTGCCAGGGCTCAGCTGCATGTGAAAGACATTGCCAACTGCCCAAGGGAAAATGGTGCTACCATTGCAAAAAATATTCTTGTAGAATGTAAACTAAGATTCTGTAGTTGCTGTGTGTGATTATCTGACCCCATCTGGACAGAATTTGCTCTCTCTCAGGACTTGAGTATGGAAACCTGAGCTTGACGGCATTCTCAAGATGTAGTCACTTGCCCCCCTGTAGGGAGTTTTCAAATTCTTCAATTCCCAACATTGACAGTAGCAGAAGCTTGGTTATGGGAGCATAAAGGTGATTGTGGAGCAGTAAAACGTCAAAGCAAAAATGTTATAACATGGGAGGAGAAATTTAAATTGATTGATTTATAAGAGCTCCCACCACAATGCTGAACGTTCATGTTTTTCACTGTTAAGTGTGGAACAGGAGGTTCCCAAATTCAATCCTGGGCTTAGCTAGCTGACTTCAGCTGGGGGTGTCACGGTATTCTGATTAGGGAATGGAAAATTCATTGTTTCCCACTGATCCCCTGCTGAAAGTGGATCTGGATATTGAATGAGGATAGATTAGGCCCAGACTCCCTCCCTGAAATCAGGTAGCCTGATGATGCTTATCCAGGCCTGGCCTGCATACAGAATAGCTGCTGATGGCTATGGATCGGTACCCCCAGAATCATCTTTTTATGTTCTCACATCAACTTTAATTTTAACTGAAGGGGATGTGTAACATAAGATTGAACATACAAGAATTCTGACCTTTAACTAGAGGTTAAGATATTTGAAATATGCGCACTGCAAAATTATTCTAACTTCATCCCTTTTCACCTGTACTGTGCTATTAACCAGTCTAGGCAAGGGCAATGCCCTTTTCAATACCTCTGTGTAACTGTTTATAGACAACCTGGGACTACTTGCGGTTATGTTGTATTTCCTCCCCCACGCCGCCCCAAGTTTAGTTTGAAGGAGTTCAAGAACTTTGAGAGAGACAGCCTGTTTTTTTAATATAGTGACTCCTAATGCTACATTTTGGAGCTTAAACCAAAAATTGTGGGAAAGGTGCTGTTTTGGGCCATGAATGATGAAAAAGAAATGAGATGCCATCATGCACCAGAAATCTTTGGATTTGAGGGACATCATTTGAAAGCTGTCAAAGTTCCTTTCTCCAGCTTGCTTAAATCTTGGTCAAAACAGAATTCGGTGTTCTTTGGATTTGAAAAGCTTTGGTTTTATGTAAAATAACTTTTAATTAAAGCTGCAAGTAAAAGAGTTTCCAAATTTGCTGTCTTGAAAGAATCCACTGTCCTGATACTGTGGATTGATGAAGACTAATATGCACGCTGCTGCGATGGTTTTTTTTCCGCCTGTTTATCAGTCAGCCCATCAGAGGGAAGCAGCGAGCAGAGCTCAGTCGCTTTTCCACAGCGCTGGAAAGAAAACTGACACACCGCTCTCGAGTTGGTTGGTGTTATTGGCAGGGAACTGGGAGCAGGATGGGTGGAGGAATTTTTCAGATACTCCATAGGTTTGGGATAACTAGTATGAGTTTTTAATTTGATGTGACCAATGCAGTTGGCCTTAAAACTAGCACTGCCTTGGGGACTAGTTCAGAAAATTATGAAATGCGTATTGGTGAAGGCATTTAATTTGTTCAAGATGCTACTTTCAACTGAGTTGAGCTAGCTAAAGCAGTTCGTAATTTCATGCCAGGCCTGGTGCCATGTTTGTCAATCATGGAGTGAGAACAGGAGTAGGCCACACAGTTTCTTGTGCCTGTTCTATGCTGGAGTTGGCTAATGCTTATGGGACAGGTATACAGGTGAAAAATAGCAAGTTGAATAATATGAGACAAAAACAGAATTACCTGGAAAAACTCAGCAGGTCTGGCAGCATCGGCGGAGAAGAAATCAGTTAACGTTTCGAGCCTTCATGGCCCTTCGGCAGAACTGAAGCATAGTTAGGAGAAACCTTTCTCCTAACTATGCTTCAGTTCTGCTGAAGGGCCATGAAGGCTCGAAACGTTAACTGATTTCTTCTCCGCCGATGCTGCCAGACCTGCTGAGTTTTTCCAGGTAATTCTGTTTTTGTTTTGGATTTCCAGCATCCGCAGTAGCTTTTAGCTTTTTGTTTTTATCTCTGTGAATAATATGAGGGCTTGTTTCCTATGAAAGTGTAACTCAACATGGATAAGGAAGGGAGAGAATTGTTAAAGTATCCCGAGAGAGAAAGTTGAACTTGTGAAAGTGATATAGTTGCAGGGGGCCAATGAAAATGTTATTACAGCTAAAGCTGGGAAGAAACTTGCTTCACATAAAATTATGTAAATGTGAGAGATTAGTCTCAAATCTTGAGCAAAGTTTGAATTTATAGGCCTTGTGTAACCATTTTATAAAATGCACTGATCATCCTCCTGGAGCTCTTTGTTCATTTTTTTAGTAGCTTGAATTTTATTAACATACTGTGAGCACTAAGTTCACTTAATTATATTGTCCAGCTCAATTGGATTGATTGCCTTGTTTGGTTCCATTTTTGACCAATCTGGTTATAGCCAAAGCATTTCCAACCATGGTTTCTCTTCTCAGTCCTATACTGTTTCCTGTGTCCTTCAAAGATCTATCCATCGCACCCTCCTCTTCTCATCATACAGTACCTTGGTGACATCATCTGCAGTCATGGAGTCACTACAACTCAGAAGGCGGCCATTCGGCCCATCGAGTCCAAACTGGTGCTCTAGGGCCTTCCATTCCCCACGTCTATCCCTGTAGTCCTGCAAGTTGATTTCCTTCAAGTGCCTGTTAATTTCCTTTTGAAATCATTGCCTCTGCTTCCACTACCCTTGTAGCCAGCCAATTCTTGGTCATTACCACTTGCTGTGTTTTTAAAAATTAATTTCTTCCTCCCATCCCTGCATCTCTTGTCCAGTGCCTTAAATCTGTGCCCCCTAGACCTTGCACAAACAGCTAATGGGAACAGCTTTTCTTTGACTACCCTATGAAAACCTGTTATACTCTACACTTCTATTAAACCTCCCTCATCACCTGTTCCCCTTGGAGAAAACCCAACTTCTCCAAACTAATCTTGTGGCTAAAATCCCTCATTCCTGGAACTATCCTGGTAAATCACATTGACATCCTCTTAAGAGCCTCACATCCTTCCTAAAATGTGGTGACCGGACGGAATACAATAGTCGAGTTGGGATCTAACCATAGCTTTATAAAGGTTCAGCATGACTTCCCTGCTTTTGTACTCTACCTCTATGTTTATGAAGCTAAGATCCCTTTGCTAACTACTCTCAATTTGTGCAGGAGCTCCAGGGTCCCTCTGTCCCTGCATGCTCCTTAGCACTGTGCCAATAAATCTGTTTTGCCTCTCCCTACCCCTTCTAACAAAATGCATCAGCTTCTATTAAATTCTATCTGCCACTTGTCTGTCCAATCCTGTTGCAATCAATTGGTATCATTCCCACTGTTTGCTGCACCCCTCAAGTTTGGTATCCTTGGCAAATTTTGAAATTTCACCCTGATTTCCAATGTTCAAGTTTGAGTTAAAAAAGCAAGGTCAACTTCCACAAGTAAATATCAAACTCTACCCCTCTCGACATCTCTGCTGCCGTTGTTGTCAGACTGCTTGTCCAATAGCCGGTCTTAGATGAGCTATATCTTTGCTGCTCGCATCCACTACCCTACCATTGTTTCAGGCTAAGCCAAAATATTTGCAATCTGTCTTTTCGATCATGAGATAAGCTTCTGGCCCAACATGCTCTTCATCGCATGGGCACCTCATAACATCAACTGCTTCAGATCGTTTTATGGACTTAAATATCTTTGCTCTGTACAGCCTCCCAAAAAAATGAGTAAATATTCTGATTTATCTATCTTTGATCCAAAGTAGATGATGTCACATATGCTGAAATTGAACTTTGTTCGATAGAGATTTGCGAGCGAACTCATTTAATTTGTTCATGTCCCTTCACAACTGCCTGTTCCCATCTGTGCTACTTTCTGACCCTTCTAACTTCAGGTCATCCAAAACTCTGCCAGTAATCCTGTTCGCCAATTCCAACTCGCTCACCAACCAGTTTCCCAACACCTCAAATGTAAAATTTTAATCCTAGCATTTAAATCCCTTCTTATCCTTGTTACATCTGTAACCTCCCTATCCCCTCCCCCACCCTGAACCCAGCATTCTGTAACTATGGCCTTTTGTGAACCTCCCTCTCCTTCCATACCACTATTGGCAGCTATGCCTTCAGCTTTCTGAGCCCTGAACCCTTCTACCTCTCCACCTCCCTCTCCTCCCATAAGGCCCTCCTTAAAGCTCACTTCTTTGATCTAGCTTTTTTGCCATGTTAATCTAATATTTCCAATGTGTTGGGGTCCGTTTATGATTACATTTTATAGTATCGTGGAACATTTTCCTGTTAAGGCACACTATTACTGCATGTCAGTTATTACTAGTCCCTGTGAACTTGTGTACCCTCAGTGGGAGTGCTGGGAAAAATTGTTCATGTTAATATAGAGGGTGGCAGATCATGAGCATTTTAGACTTCAAAATTGTAAAGATTATGCTGGGACCCAGATGGGATTTTATATCAATTCCTGACTGGAAGTACACATGATTCAAAATGTTCCCCTTATTCTGATACACATGAGTTGAAACATAGGCTTATTTAACTCCCTGGCAGTGATCTGTTCTAAGCAAGTCATTTGCGCTAAAGCACCTTGTTATGTCATTATACTTGCGATTCTGTTAATTCCACTGTACCAGTGACAGTTCGGTAACCAGCAGTACTTCTGGTGTTGTGCGACACAAAATGCTTTCTCCAGACAACTATAATAAATAGTACTGCAGATACTTTGTTTTAGTGGACACAATGTAAACATTTCACACACCCATAGTTATCCTTCAGTGACATTGTGTCAACTTTGAGAAAGGCGGAAATAATCCGATGCCTGTTAGTGGTGACTGACTGACTTGTCTAGGAGTAGGGGGAATGGTCTTAAAAATTAGCCAAATCTTTTCAGGAGTGAAATTGGGAGACATCTGTGTACACAGGATGGTAGAAGTTTGGAATTTTCTTCCAATGACAGTCTATGCTAGATCAGTTAATTTAAAATCAGCCAATCTCAGATCTGTCATCCAGAAGTATTAAGGGATATGGGCAAAGGTTGGTATATGGAGTTAGGCCATGGATCAGCCATGATCTCATTGAATGCTAGAGCAGGCTTGAAGGCATAAATGGCTTACAGATGTTCCTAAATTGGCTTGTAAATGGATTTTCATTTTAGGAAATACGAGTGCAATCTGGGTTAACTGAGCTTAATTTGCATTAGAGTTATTATTTTGTTGAATAGAATGTTTTCCTGGATACTTGCACCCAGCAGTAAGCTACAGGGAATGTTTTATAATCTTCTGAGGAACCATGAGAGAGGACACAATTGGGGGAAAAAATTGCTTTTCATGGGTACAGACACGCATTGATGTGGCGCAGGGCAACATTTCTGTCTGCTGTTTGTTCCTCCACCTTCGAATTGGCTATCTTCTGCTGAGTGGTTTTCTTTAAAGAAATGGGAAAACAGCCTTCAATTTTTAATTTAAAAGTTGAAAAAGTACAGTCTCTTAAAGTTCATTTATGATTCTAATATGATGAGGTGCAATAAATCTAGTTTTGTGGGTGCTCCGAATGCACTTTGTGATGGAGTGGGCTTAAATCTGACTGCCTTTTTCCCCCTCCTCCTGAAGGTGCTGGCTCATGGGGTAATGGCCCTTTGATAACATGGGATGTTTGCACAACTGGGTCCAAGCCAGTCATCCTCTGACATTCCCTGTACACTTTCCAGAAGAGGTCACTAAACAGCCAGGAAGAAAAATAGCTGCATGCCCTTCACTCCCTTCCTCCATCTGACTTGGGAACATTGAAACTGACTGTGGTGTATGTCTGGCTGAGGTCATTAACTCCGAGGCAGGCAAGGAATTGAGCTAAAGACCTTACTGAACTCTGGGACATTTACCCATCAAATTGTTAGTAGGAAAATAGTTAAAAATAATTCATACTTTAAGGTTGCTTGGAAATAATTAAAGGTAAAATAAGCCATGAAGCATTATAGTTTTGAAGTTTGAGCCAAAAGCTATTGTTTTTGTTCCCTACTTGCATTTCTGCTCTATCTACCTTTGTCAACTGCTTCTGGTTGCATTTTGCTGAGGTGCTTTGGAGAGTAGTTCTTAGACATCTGAGCCTTGTTTAAAGAATGGCAGCCTTGTGCTTAAGGGAAAGCTGAGTGAGTGATTTACTCTAAAATGGTGGGTCTTATAAGAAAGGAAGGTTTATTGATGAAGAATATCCTGAGAGTTTAGAGCTACATAGTAACAATTTGTATTTTATTGACTTGGCAATTATCAATAATTTTCAGGGGAAAGGACTCCTGGTGGTTTAACTTCCATATATGAACTGATAGTGTTATAGGAATTCTGTTCCCTTAAGATTGTGATCTCTGCCTGAAACTACTCCCTATGGTAAAACATTCCATGCTTCTACAACTCTCTGTATAAGGACATTTCTTCTAACCACACTCCTCACTTTCTGAATGTGGCATTTCCCTTGGCTTCGAGGGTAAGTGCCAAAGCTCAGGGCCACAGTTTGGGCACCTGTATTTTAAACATTTTTCCGACAGAAGTTACATTTAAGATGACAGAACTAATGTCCAGCCTTCACATTCCCATTTTCGCCTTTCTTTTGATCTTCATGTACAGGACTGAGAGCGTGTGGTGACGAGAAAACGCTGAAAGTTCCCACATCCAACTTGAAGGTGCAGAACTTGGTAACGTTTCTCTATCAAATTATTAATTACTTGTATTTGTGTGAACATTTCAGATTAATAATGCAGCTCTATCCAAAATATTAACCTGTCCTTTCAGATGCTAATTGACTTCATGTTTCCACCATTTGTCGTTTTCCTACTGTTTCTACTTGCTTACAATAAAGAAGTGAGTTAATTTTGTAAACAAGCTACTAAAGCCCATTGATACTGTAAAAGATCCTGTACACCTTTTGCTCTGCTTTGAGGTCCACTAACCGAACGACTTGAATGAAAGCCGTTTAGCTCCTGTTGCACCATTCAGTCAGGTCATGGCTGATTTGTATGTTATCTTTCTACCCAATTTTTGCATATGATGTTACCCAATAAAAATGCAATCTATCTTGAAAATTTCAATTGACCCAGCATCCATACTCTTGGGAAAGAGTTCCAGATCCCTATTACTTTTTTGTGTGAAGAATTGCTTCCTGATTCCACTTTCTCTAATTGTCCTCCTGTACTTCCCCCTCAGAAGTTCCTTTGTATCTATTCTATTGAATACCTTAATCATTTTTGAAGACCTCAATCAGGTCGTTCCTCAACTTTCTAAACTGGGGTGTTGTACTCCATTTTTACATGGTTGGTCTGATCCAACGTACTTGCCCTAGTTATGGGCTGTATTCTGTAAAAGATATTTGGACACACTGGCCTAGAAATTTGTGTGCATTTCACCTGTTTTTTTGGGCACAATATATACAAATTGCTGAGTGTGAGTTCCTATGCCTAATCTGCCATCATATTGATCCTCATTGTTTTTAGGCATACTAGCAGATGTATGAAATCAATTTAAATATTCAAAGAAGGATTGGGAGCTTGTTTTGAGACCTTTCTGGAAAAACTAGTGGATCATTGCCAGTTGTATTGCCACTTTGTGTTGATGAAAATTGTCACTTCAATTTGATTACTGAGCAACTAAAACATATGAAATTACTTGTTTTGTTGCTGCCCAAGAACATAGCAACTTGGTTCATTTCCTTGTGCTTTACTGTGGCTGTGGAATAAAGGGGAGCCTGGGGAGCCAGAACGGATGAGGTAGCTTTCCCCCACAGTTCACTGCACAGCTGGATGTCAGCTTCTGTTGCACTGTATCTGCAGGTGGGAGCCTGGTGACTCTGAGGGTAGAGTTGTAGAGTTCCTGGAAGTTGGTGATGTGTGATACTGACATACCTGTGTGTATGGTTATCTGCCCATTGATTCAACTTACAATACTATAAATAGTCTACCAGATCGCAGTAGAATAGCTCCCTCTCTCGCAAAACAATTGCGGAGCAATCAGTAGTTTTTATATTTTCTGTAGCCCCTTTCTGGGGATTAAGTTTCTTATCCTTGAAATATATCTGCTTATGTTAATTTTAATATTTTCTCACCTGGTAATGTTTGATGCAGGAACACGAAGATGTCCTTTCAAATTAAAACCATAAGATATGTTTGGATACTACATTTTGGTTTAGATTTAATATAACAACTTGGCTAAGTTCCAATGCTGGGCGGTGTTTTATTGTTTGTACATTGAGTTCTGTTAATTTATCCTGTTAAGTTTTTGTCCATAAGATTGTATTGCTATCCAATCATAAAGTGCCTATGGAATTGTGAACGTTGTGCGATTATAGATCTTAGTCAGCATAGGCCATTCAGATTTCAAACATAGATCTGCTGTGACTGCTGCTTGCCAATTGCCCCTTAAGTAGGTGCAGCCACCATAGAAACATATTCCTTTAAAAAATGGGTGCTATAAAGCAATTCACCTACTGGAGGAACGTGGCAAGGTGGGGAATATTGGAAGGGATTTTTGAGTGGAAAACACATGGCAAAAAAAACACAACTAGGAGTGGAGTGTGTGGGTTTCTGGAGGAGGTTGCATGTGAGATTGTGTGGCTGGACAGAGTGGGGCAGAGTGCATGAAATTTGTATGCATGTGGTAATTTTAGACAAAATCAAAATACTGTAGATGCTGGAATCTGAAATTTTAAAACAAACATTTCTGGAAATACTTGGCTGGCTGAATCTGTGGAGGCAGAAGTGGTGTTAGCACTTCAGGTCAATGATCTTTCATCAGAACTGTCATCAAACTGAAATGTTCAACTCTGTTTCTCAATCCACATATGCTGCCAGATCTGCTGAGTATTTCCAGCATTTTCTATTTTTACTATGGAAATTTGAGAATTGGTTTTCTAGGGCCCGGGAGCCAATGGAATTCAGCAGGGTAGGGAGATGGGAGTCCAGGAGCAACATGTGTTCTGCGGTTCTGAATAGCTAATAGAGGGTGAAGGTGGGAGGCCTTTAGGAAGAGGGCATTGGAGAAGTTGAGCCTTGAGTAATTATGGATATGGGTTTTGATATGGAGTGGGGAGAGGGGGGCAAGAGTAGCATTTGTTGCATTGGATTATATGTAGGGAAGGACATTCGGCTTGAGGTGGAGAAGAATACAAAAGTATTTGCACCTTGTGTTTTAATGCTTGTACAGACTCTCAATGTGGAGATCAGAAGATCGTCTGGTTTCTTGAACTTTAATGCTGTCGCTTTAAAATACAATCTTCATAAGAGATGCTACCTGTGATCTAAAGGTAGCTTGACCAGCTGTTTAAACGTCAGTCCCGCAACAGTAAGCTTATTCACCATTTTTTGAAGAGAGTTTGCACTGTATGTAGGAAGTAATGTGAAAGTAGAGGTGACGAATTATTGCTTGTCGTTAAGCAGTTTGTAGTTAAGCAGTTAATCGTCTGTATTTGATCTGTACTCAGGATAAACATTTATATATGAAAAGACCATCGGGCCTAATCCTGTATAGCCTACCCATTAGATGGTGCAATCTTAAGAACTATTCTCCTCAGTTGCTAATAATGCCGACTCCAGGAGTTGGGGGAACCTTTCTTCAATTTCAGGAGGAAGACTGGGAATTTTTGTCAAGTTCCAAGACACCATGGTTATCCATAAGCATATCACTAAAGATACTGAAATGAATTGCTTACCCCTTTGAGAGTTGTGGCACTGACATTGTCCTGTATTGTGAATTTTGAGAGCTTCCACGAGTGTGCAGATTATACTGTAAATTTTGTGTTTATTGAAGTGTGAGATCTCGATTTGTAAATGGTTCTGTTCAAGCCATTTGCCCCCTAATAGTAAAGTTATTGTTCAGGGTTGGTGGCACTGCATAATTGATAAAGTAGTGGGTGTAGGTGGAGTTACAATATAGATCAGCCATGATCTAATTGAATGGTGAAACCAGCTTGAGGAGCTGATTGTTCTACTCCTGGTCCCATGTTTTGAGGGCAGCTGTTTTGAGACCAAACAAAAATCTGCCTCTACATAGTAGATTGTTGGTCTATGTTTGGGTAGACCTCTGCTCTGCCTGTTGTATTTCTTTTTGTGTACTTTAAGTAGGGGTTTTGAGAACTTGTGCCATGGATAAAATTGCTTGTTTGCAAATGTTAATTGACTTGTAAGGCACACTGCATATGTATTGCAGTAACTTTGCACAATTCTATGTAGATTCCATAGGGGCTGAAACATTTTATAGAACTACTAAGAGAGAATTAATTGTAGCTTACAGCCCATATGCGCTACCAAAGCTCTAGCTAAAGTAGAATTTCATATCTGATTTGTGTTAAGATAGCTCAGACTTTGTTAATGGCTTATTTAGAATGAAACTGCTGTTAAATTCATACCTAATTCAAATAGGCAAAATTCAAGTTCCAGTTTCGCTGATCATTGTTTATTGAAATACTCTTCCCTCCGAAGCTTTTGTATGTAGCTGGATTTTAATATAGTCCTAAATTCTGAATGGGTGCAGTGCTGGTTTTCTATCACCATATCCCAGTACATTGTTTCTCTTTCCCTTCCCCTCTGGTTCTGATGTTAGAAACCTATCTTATGAAGTTATGAAAAGATGCCTTAGACTTGGGCTCCCCTTTGCTCAGTTTTGGAGACCGAGGAGCAGATTAGCCCTAGTTCCTTGTTCGTCGATACCTTGATTGTTAAAATTCTTCTCGTCCATGCTTTCAGATCCCTCCATGGCCTCTCTCCTCCCTATAACCCTCTGAAATTTTTGTGCTCCCTCTCTTGGGCAATCTGATTTTTCACTCCATTCTACTATTGGCAGCTGTGGCTTCAGCTACCTGGGCCCTAAACTCTTGAATGCTCCCCCTAAACCTGTCTACCCCTCTACCTCTCTTGTGTCCTTTAAGACACTCCTTTAAAACCTATCTCTTTGATCAAGCTTTTGGTCGCCTCACCTAATACTTCTGCAAGTGTAACAGAGCCAAATTTTAATGCTACTGTGTGCACCTTGGAACACTTCTGAAGCATCTTTAGCAGAGAAATAAAAGTTGTTGAAATGTAACCCAGAGAGGTCAGTCAAACTTTAAATAAGTTATTTCATACTATCATAAAAAGAGCAAGTGGTAGATCATGATTTTAAATTTCAAGGCTTGGTTTATTTGTTTCGTCCACTTTTTGAAATCTACAGTAACTTTAGCTTCATTTCTGCTGTGGAAAATATCAAGTCTATATGAGAATGACATTGAGTTGACATTGACTATGCTCTTGTGATATGAGGCTGCTGGATATTTCTCCATTATATTTTGGAAAGATTTTTGGAGCTGCTTCCCCAAGTATCAGATTTGGATATGAAGTTCTATGTAACCTCCTCTCTCACCTTTCACTTTGTACTGCTTCAGCTCATCATTCACTATCTCGTTTTTGCCAGTCATGGCTTTTATTAGGATTTTTTTCTTTGGAGAAATGGACACAAGTTGATTTGTGTATACAATGGAAAAGGTTGCCATTTTAAGGTTGTGCTTTTGTTCTTTGCTTTTAACTTGTTGCTTCAGTTGCTCCAACACTTGTATCAGTGACTGACCTGTAGCTACTGTCCTTTTGCACAAAGGCACAGTGCAAGTTTGGGAGAACAAAATAGGCAATTCTGTTTTGTTTTTCCCAAATGCTCTTTCAGGATAGGTATTTAAAACATTCAACTACTTGTCATATGTACTTTACCGAAATCCCAGTGAGAACACAGAAAAGGGCTAAAATTGTTGGCAATAGAGTATATAAGAAATAGCAGGAGTACACGACACAGCCCGTCAAGTCTGCTCCATTACTCAATACAATCATGGCTGATCTTCTGCCTCAACTCCACTTTCCCATCCTCTTTACATGTCCCTTGATTCCCTGGAAAGCCAAAAATCTGTCTGTCTCAGTCTTAAATATATTCAGTGATGGAACATCTACCACTGGTGTAGAGAATTTCAAAGATTCACAACCTTTGAGTGAAGAAATTTCTTCTCCTCCCAGTCCTAAATGATCAGCCTCTTATCCTGAGACTGTGCTCCTAGATGGAGTCATGAAAGTTATGGTTAATTGCTTATTTATTCTGCAGGGGACTGTTGAAGTAAAACTATGTCCGGGATTGCTTTGAGTCGACTTGCGCAAGAAAGAAAAGCCTGGAGAAAGGATCATCCTTTTGTAAGTATGCTTTTTGGCAACTATGTTGGCCATTTTCTCAGGAATATTTAGGGTAGGGAATGTTAGATTAAGAAGAGGAATCCTTTAGAGGATTGTGAGCCTTGATCTCAAGACTTGACTTCTGATTGTGCAAGTTTTAACAGTGTTTGCTTGAATCATTTTGAGTGACTGCACAGCACAGGCTGTAGTGGAGAGTGCAAATCTATCTGACAATTAGAATCATGGAATAGTATACAGTGCAGAAGGAGGCTGTTTCGCCCATCGAGTCTGTGCCAGCTCTTTTAAATAGCAATCCTTGATCTTTCCTTGCAATATTTTCTCTGTATTTATTAATTCATTTCCAAAGGCCACTATACAACTAATAGCAGAGCACAACACAGAAGGAGGCCATTGCTTCATAAAAGCTTGTCTGCCTGATGATTGCAGCACAGTTGAATCAGTAACCCTAGTAATTTACTATGTTGGGTAAGTGAGGAAATTTGGTATGGCAAGAGGGCAGTGTGAACTGGTACTTTTCTTTTCTCTCATTCCGAAAAATGCCCTTATTTTTTTCATTGGTATTACTGTTTGCTTTGCTTGATTTTAGCATTGGAAAAACTGCTGTGATACCGGTACAAGGTCAAAATAATTGCCCCCCTGCTGCCTTTCAAGCTAAAAATACAGAACAATCTAGGGATAAGGATTCTTACATTATGTAAGAAATAAGTATCTCAGCACTTCAGCTGCTTTGAGTTAAATTGAAATTATTTTGTATTCTGTCGGTTGACCTTTTGTAGAATTTAATTTTTTCTGATTCATTCACGGGATGTGGCTTCGCTGGCTGGGCCAGCATTTATATTGCCCACCCCTAGTTGCCCTTGAGAAGGTGGTGGTGAGCTGCTGCCTTCAACTGCTGCAGTCCATGTGGTATATAGGTGCATCCACAGCGTTGTTAGGGAGTTCCAGGATTTTGACCCAGCGACAGTGGAGGAATGGTGATGTATTTCCAAGTCAGTTTGGTGAGTGACTTGGAGGGTGGTGGTATTCACATCTATCTGTTGCCTTTGTCCTTCTAGACGGTAGTGGTCGTGAGTTTGGAAGGTGCAGTAGAAGGAGCCTTGGTGAATTCCTGTAGTGCATCTTGTAGATGGTACATACTGCTGCCACTGTGCGTTGGTGGTGGAAGGAGTGAATGTTTGTGGATGTGGTGCCAATCAAGTGGGCTGCTTTGTCCTGGATGGTGTCAAGCTTCTTGTGTTGTGGGAGTTGCACTCATCCAGGGAAGTGGGGAGTATTCCATCACACTCCTGACTTGTGCCTTGTAAATGGTGGGCAGGCCTTGGAGAGTCAGGAGGTGAGTTACTCGTCACAGGATTCCTAGCTTCTGACCTACTCTTGTAGCCACAGTATTTGTATGGCTAGTCCAGTTCAGTTTCTGATCAATGGTAACCCTCAGGGTATTGATAGTGGGAGATCCAGTGATGGTAATGCCATTGAACATCAAGGAGCGATGGTTAGATTCTCTCTTGTTGGAGATGGTCATTGCCTGGCACTTGTGTAGCACGAATGTTACTTGCCACTTGTCAGCCCAAGCCTGGATATTGTCCAGGTGTTGCTGCATTGGGACATGCTTCAGTACCTGAGGAGTTGCCAGTGGTGCTGAACATTATGCAATCATCAGTGAGCGTCCCCAGTTCTGACCTTATGTCAGAAGAGAGTTCATTGATGAAGCAGCTGAAGGTGGTTGTGCTGAGTACACTACCCTGAGGAACTCCTGCAGTGATGTCCTGAAGCTGAGATGATTGACCTCCAAAAACCATAAACATCTTCCTTTGTGCTCGGTATGACTCTAACCAGTGGAGAGTTTTGCCCCTGATTCCCATTGACTCCAGTTTTGCTAGGGTTCCTTAATGCCACACTCGGTCAAATGTGCCCTTGATGTCAAGGGCAGTCACTCTCACCTTACCTTGGGAGTTCAGCTCTTTTGTCCATGTTTGAACCAAGGCTGTAATGAGGTCAGGAGCTGAGTGGCCCTGGCAGAACCCAAACTGAACGCAGTGAGTTGGTTATTGCTAAGCAAGTGCCTCTTGATAGCACTGTTGAAGACCATTACTTTACTGTTGATGGAGAATAGACTGATGGGGTAGTAATTGGCTGGGTTGGATTTGTCCTGCTTTTTGTGTACAGGACATACCTGGGCAATTTTCCACATTGCCGGGTAGATGCCAGTGTTGTAGCTATACTGGAACAGCTTGGCTAGGGGTGCGGCAAGTTCTGGAGCACAAGTCTTCAGTGCTATTGCCAGAATATTGTCAGGACCCATAGCCTTTGCAGTATCCAGTGCTTTCAGCCGTTTCTTGATATCATGTGGAGTGAATTGAATTGGCTGAAGACTGGCTTCTGTGATGCTGGGGACCTCTGGATGGGGCTGAGACGGATCATCCACTTGGCACTTCTGGTTGAAGATTGTAGCAAATGCTTCAGTCTTGTCTTTTGCACTGATGTGCTGGTCTGCCCCATCATTGAGGATGGGGATATTTGTGGAATCTCCTCTTCCAGTGAGTTGTTTAATTGTCCACCACCATTCATGACTGGATGTGGCAGGGATGCAGAGCTTAGATCTGATCTGTTGGTTGTGGAATTGCTTAGCTCTGTCTATCACCTGCTGCTTATGCTGGTTGGCACACAATTAGTCCTGTTTTATACCTTCACCAGGTTGCCACCTCACTTTTTGGTATGCCTGGTGCTGCTCCTGGTATGCCCTCCTACACTCTTCATTGAACCAGGGTTGATCCCCTGGCTTGATGGTAATGGTAGAGTGAGGGATATGCCAGTCCATGAGATTACAGATTGTGTTCGAATTCAATTCTGCTGCCAATGGCCCACAGCGCCTCATGGATGCCCAGTTTTGAGTTGCGAGATCTATTCGAAATCTATCCCATTTAGCATGGTGGTAGTGCCACACAACATGGAGGGTATCTTCAATGTGAAGACGAGACTTTGTCTCCACAATGATTGTGCAGCTGTTATTCCTGCTGATACTGTCATGGGCAGATGCTTCTGCGGCAGGCAGGTTGGTGAGGATGAGCTTAAATATGTTTTTCCCTCTTGTTGGTTCCCTCACTGCTGCAGACCCAGTCTAGCAGCTATGTTCTTTAGTACTCTGCCAGCTTGGTCAGTAGTGATACTGACATTGAAGTCCCCCACCCAGAGTATATTCTGTGCCCGTGCCACCCTCAGTGCTTCCTGCAAGTGGTGTTCAACATGGAGGAACACTGATTCATTAGCTGAGGGAGGGCGGTACATGGTAATCAGCAGGAGGTTTCCTTGCTCATGTTTGACCTGATGCCATGAGAATTCATGGGGTCTGGAGTGGATGTTGAGGACTCCCAGGACAACTCCCTCCTGACTGTATACCACTGTGCTGCCACCTCTGCAGTGATGGTGGAGTCTGGCACGTATCTGAAAGGCATGACTGTCAGGCTGTTGCTTGTTGCTCTTCCAATTTTGGCGATAATCCCCAGATGTTAGTAAGGAGGACTTTGCAGGGTTGACAGGGCTGAGTTTTCCAGTGCCTAGTTGATGCCGATTGGTCCATCCGGTTTTGTAGCAGTTAGATACAACTGAGTGGCTAACTATACCATTTCAGAGGGCAGTTAAGAGTCAACCACATTGTTGTAGGTCTGCAGTCACATGTTGACCAGGTAAGGATGGTAGATTTTCCTAAAGTGAACCAGATGGGTTTTTCCAACAATTGGTTCATATGATTAGACTTTTAATTCCCGATTTTTATTGAATTCAAATTACACCACATGCCATGGCAGGATTCGAACCTGGGTCCCCAAAGCATTATTTTGGGTCTCTGGATGACTAGTCAAGTGACAATACCACTATGCCATCGCCTCCCCTAATTGGTGTAATGAGGCACAAGCTGAGGCATATCTTGTGCTGTGGACTCCTACACACAAGGGGTTTAAACGCCTTCCACAAAAAGACAACTTATCTAACAGCATCTTTCATGTGTTCAGGACATTCTGAAGGGCTTTGCAACTAATGGAATATATTTTGAAGCGCATTCATTATTATGTAGGCAACTCACTAGCAGCCTATTGATCTAATATGCCACTCTGACCTTGCTTAGTTGCCTTGACATGTAAACATTGGCATTGTTGCACAGAGGGGTAGGAATTTTAAGTATTCTGTTAAAATACATTTCTTTAAACTGCACTGAATGTTTCCCTGTCGATCAGAAAATAAAAATTGAATAAACTAAATCTACATTTGGGACTGGGAGTGGGTAGTATCCAACTTGGTCCAGGCAGGAAGAATATTGCAAATTTATTTTGTTTAAGATCAGAATCTACAGTATTAATTGATAAGCAGATTGAAATAAATTGAAATTATTCAATATCGACTTCTGCCATCTTGTGTGAGTAGCTGTTGGGATTAGCCAAATAGGCAGATGGTGAACATTGCATTATACAGGGTCAGCAGTAAAAGCAGCTTGGTGCTGCATTATTACAGCAATGGGTCCTGAACTGAAGGATGATTTGGGGAATATTTGTCTACCATGGAAGTTTGTCCTGTGAAGAGGAATGACTTGAGTATCAGAATTTCCATCCAGAAAAATCGTTATGCAGGTTTGAGGAACAAGATATAATTGGTGTTGAAAGAAAATAAGAGGATGATGTTTTTAATGTAGTAAAATGTCCCAAGGTGCTCCAGAGGAGTCTTAGCAAAATATTGACACAGAGCCACATGAGTTATTAGGACAAGTGAGCTTGGTGAGGAGGAAGATTTAAGCTGCATCTTAGAGAAGAGAGAGGAGAAGAGGTTTAAGGAAGGAATTCCAGAGCTTAATGTCTCGGCAACTGCCAGTGGTGGAGCCATGAAAACGGGATGCTCAAGAGGTTGGAATTGGAGGAACTTTCAGGTTCTCTGCTGTAGAGTTGATGGTGATTGCAGGAATGGGGAATAGCAATGCATTGGAGAGATTTGAACGCAAATTTTAAATTCGAGATGTTATTGGACAGGGACCCAGTGTAGGTCAGCGAGCACAGGAGTAATGACTGAGCAAGACTTGGTGTGAGTTGGGACACCTGAAGCAGAATTTTAGATGAGCTGAAGTTCATGGAGGGTGGAGGACAGGAGACCAGCCAGGAGACTATTGGAATAGTTTGGTTATGGAACATAAGACTTGGTTCTCGAATCACATTAAAGAATCTGATGAGATGTTTAGAAGAATAGATTGGATGAATTAATGCTTGTCTTGTGCCCAGAACATTTTGATGCAAATCCAATGTTGATTTTCCTGGTATGCCTCCCAGTAAAACATACCATCTGATTTGATCAGATTAGAGTTATTTTAAATTTAAATTAAAGTTATTTTAATTTCTAGCTTTCCTTTAGAAAGAGACTACCAGTAGTTAGTACCCATCTACAGTCTGCCACAGAGAATAAACTCAGTTTTAAACTTCCATTTTTTCAATGCATCCCAAACTAGTAGAATACAAGACGATTCTTGTTAGGCAGAGGGATGGAGGAAAAAAAGTGATTGGCCCTGCAGACCAGTGAGCTATGTGTTGTCAACAAGTTTTCTTGTTTTGGTGGTTCTGCTTGTACCTTGGCAATAGGAAGTATATATACTTGAAAAGAAAAATGCCTGACTGGGCAGTAAACATGCTTTCTTTCTCTCCTTCACCCCCCACCCTCGCCCTCCCAGATTTGCTGCCTTTACTTGTAGCTTAAAGCTTAGTCTTGTATGCCTTTTCATAAATAGGAGCAGCCAGCAAATGGAATCTTCAAGACTAGTTTCTTGTAATTAATGAAAATTCTCCTGTGTGTGTGGCATGATTAAACATAAGCAGTAAATCAGTTCTCTTTAATGTGAAATCCAATATATTTCGCACCCTATAATCTTGCTTTTCAGTGCTGCCCTGTCAAAGTTAGATTCCTCTCTGGATGCCCACATGAAGGTATGGCTTATGCTAAGTATAATCTATCAGTTCTAACTCTCATGTTCTGTTTTACTGACAGGGCTTTGTTGCAGTACCCACAAAGAATCCAGATGGTACTCTAAACTTAATGAACTGGGAATGTGCTATTCCTGGTAAAAAGGCAGTAAGTATAATGTGTACCCGCATGTCAACTGATTTATGAAACCCTGCGATAGGAAGGTAGTTGCTTGGGAACAGGGAGGTGCTTGTGAAACTAGAGGGAAAAGAAAGAACTTTTAAAACATTTGTTTAAAAATCTGTGCCACTCCTTTACATCTCATTTACAAACTCAAACAAAGTTGTAGATTATCCTATCATATATATTTAAAATAGTGCTCCTTCAGTCTTGCAGTGTTGTGAAAAAACATTGAACCATCTCTGGTGAATGACAGAGGAGGTATCCTCCTCCAGTTATATCCTTGCTGGCGGTTCAGATCGATACTAAAGACCCCATGGTATCCTTCAGGCAGAACAGGGAGTTTTTGATGTCCTGACCAGCATTGCTCACTCACAAAAAAAACTGGTTGCTCATCTCAGTGCTGTTCCGTGGGACCCTGTGTGCAGAAAGGGCTGCTGTTTTTGTCTACGTGAGACATTACACATCAAAGTAACTTGTTCCTTTGTATGAAACACTTTGTGACCCTTCTGAAAGATGTGATAAGGTGCTACATTAAACTCCAGTCTTTTGTGGTAGTTGTCAGATTGATACAGTTCAGAGTCTGTTGTTTATCAGATAACTAAACTCAACTTAACTTCCTTTATCATTGCACTCAGTAGAAAGGGAAATTTTCTTACTTTAATCATTAAGCCAAGGAAGGACTCATTTGTTTTAAAAACATTAGGATTGCATTTGTAGAATCATAGAATAATGCAGCATAGAAAGTGGGCATTTGGCCAGTTGTGCACATTTCATCTCTTTGAAAAAGCTATCCAATTGGGCCACTCTCTTACTCTTTCTCCAAAGCCCTCCAAATTTCCCCTCAAGTATTTATCCAAATCATTTTGAAAATTACTATTGAATCTGTTTCCACCAACCTTTTGGGCATTGCATTCCACACCATTAACTTGGCTGCATTTTTTTGACAAAATTCTCATCTTGCTTTTGGGTCTTTTGCCAATTACCTTAATTCTGTCTTATTAAATCTGAATCTTTTGCATTAAGTTGGGATTTTTCTTGTAGCTGACATTTGTTGCACTTTAACAGATTAACTCAGTAGTTTCAGTCCTAAAAATTCTCTCTGTAATGTTGGTAAAATACAAACATATGAATTAGGAGCAGGAGTAGGCCACTCAGCCCCTCAAGCCTGTTCTGATATTCAATAAGATCATGGCTGATCTGATTGTAACCTCAACTTCACCCTCCTGCTGACCCCCAATAACCTTTCAACCCCTTTCTTATCAAGAAACTATCTAGTTCTGCCTTAAAAATATTCAAAGACTCCGCTTCCATTGTCTTTTGAGGAAGAGAGTTCCAAAGACTCGCCACTCCTGGAGAGAGAAATTTCTCCCCATCTCTGTCTTAAATGGGGAATATCTTATTTTTAAAGTGTGACCCCCTAGTTCTGGATTTTCCCACAAGAGGAAACATCCTTTCCACATGCACCCTGTCAAGACCCCTCAGGATCTTTTAAATCAAGTTGCCTCTTACTCCTCTAAACTCCATTGGATACAATCCTAGCCTGCTCAACCTTTCCCTGTAAGACAGCCCTTCCATTCCAGATCTTAGCCTAGTAAACTTTCTCTGAACTTCTAATGCATTTACATCCTTCCTTAAATAAGGCGACCAATACTGTATGCAGTACACCAGATGTGGTCTCACCAATGCCCTGTATAACTGAAGAACTGAACCACTGCACTTTTGTATTAAATTCCCCTTGCAATAAATGATAACATTCTATTAGCTTTGCTAATTACTTGCTGTACCTGCATACTAGCCTTTCGTGATGCATGCACTAGGCCACCCAAATCCCTCTGCATCTCAAGAGCTCTGCAATCTCTCACCATTTAGATAATAAGCTGCCAAAATGGAAAATTTCACATTTTCCCACGTTATATTCCAGTTGCCAGATCTTTGCCCACTCTTTTAACCTATCTATATCCCTTTGTAGCCTCCTTATGTCCTCTTCACATCTTTCTTTCCTACTTATCTTTGTGTCATCAGCAAATTTAGCAACCCTACTTTCAGTCCCTTCATTCAAGTCATTTGTATAAATTGTAAATCGTTGAAATCCCAGCACTGACCCCTTTGGCATACCACACATTACATCTTGCCAACCAGAAAATGACCCATTTATGCCTACTGTTTCCTGTTAGCTAGCCAATCTTCTATCGATGCCAATACGTTATCCGCAACATCATGAGGTTTTTATTTTCCACAATAACCTTTGATGTGGCACCTTATTAAATGCCTTCTGGAAATCAAGGTACCCATTCCCTTTTATCCATAGCACATTACTTTAAAGAACTCCAATAAATTGGTCAAACATGATTTCCCTCTCACAAAACCATGTTGACTATGCCTGATTGCATTAAGATTTTCTAAAAGCCCTGCTATAACTTCCTTACCAATAGATTCTAGCAATTACCCTATGACAGATGTTAGGCTAACTGTCCTGTAGCTTTCTGTCTCCCTCCTTTCTTGAAAACAGGAGTTACCTTTGCTATTTTCCAATTTAATGGAACCTTCCCTGAATTTAGGGAATTTGGAAAGTAAGGAGACGGCAAACGAACTGAACAGGAAAGTTAAAACCAATGCATCAACTATCTCGCTAGCCGCTTTTAAGGATGATGTAGCAGCTCCAACAATTTGCTCAGTACTACTTCTCTGGTGATTGTAATTTTCCTGATTTCCTCCCTCCCTTCAATTTCCTGATTACAACTATTTCTGGTATGTTACTGGTACCCTTTTATAGTGAAGACTGTCTCCATATTTTCCGTTATTAACTTTCTATGGAACCAACCCTCACTATGTTATCTCTTTCTTAAATATCTAGGGAAAATCATACTGTCTGTTTTATATTTCTAGCTAGCTTTGTCTCGTACTCTAATTTTTCCCTCCTTATTAATCTTTGCCGTTTTTATATTCTGTCCAGCATTCTGACCTGCCACCCATCCTTGCACAATTATATGCTTTTTCTTTAAGTTTGATACAATCTTTAGCTTTTTTTTAGTTAACCACAGAATGGTGGGCCTTCCCCTTGGAGTTTTTCTTTCTCATTGGAATGTATCTATTCTGTGTATTCTGAAATATCTCTTTCAGTGTCTGCCACTGCATCTCCTATTGACATATCACTTAACCTAATTTTCCAGTTCACATTTTAGCTACCTCTGCTATCATACCTTCAATTGCCCTTATTTAAATTTAAAATACTAGCCTTGGACCCACTCTTCTCTCTCTCAAACTAGATGTAAAATTCAGTCATAATATGATTGCTGCTGCCAAGGGGCGACTTCCCTGAAGTCATTAGTTAATCCTGTCTTGTTGCACGATACCAGGTCTAGTATAGCCTGCTCTCTGGTTGGCTCCAGAAATGTTCTAAGAAACTATCCCGAAAATATTCTATGAACTCCTCGTCTAGGCTATCTTTGCCCATTTGATTTTTCCGTACAACTATGTGGGTACTGTTAGGGGGCTTGTACAGCACTCTTACAAGTGACTTCTTGCCTTTAACATTTCTCATCTCTACCCAAAATGTTTCTACATCCTGGTTTTCTGAACTTAAGTCACCCCTCTCTCTTGTGCTAGTACCATCATTAATTAACAGAGCCACCTTTTCCTCACTTCCTGTCCTTCATGTACATTTCAATGGCATGTACTCTTCAATATCCAGGTTCCAATCTGTAATTCTGCAACCATGCCTCTAATGGCTATCATATCGTACTTATTTCCGCTATCAGTTTGTCTGTTTTGTTTCGAATGCTGTGTGAGTTCAGATACAATAGCCTTTAGTTTTGTCCTTTTTATTATTTTTGTAACCTCTAGCCTTATCTGCTGATTTACTCTTAGATTTGTACTCTTCCTTCCTGTCAGCCTGTTTAATCATTTCCCAATTTAGTACCTTTCTCTCTTGCCTTGTCTCTACTCTTTGATTTGCATCTTCCTAACTTTGACCCCTTGCTGGCGCGCGCGCGCACCCCCCCCCCCCCCCCCCCCACACACACCATTTAGTTTAAAATCCTCTCTCCTTCCATAGTTATACGGCTCGTTAGAACACAGGTCCCAACATGGTTCAGGTGTAGGCTGTCCCAATGGTGCAGCACCCACTTTCTCTAGCATTGATGTCTGTGCCCCACAAACCAGGACCCACTTCTACCACTAAGATAAAAGCAAAATACTGCGGATGTTGGAAATCTGAAACAAAAACATAAAATGCAGGAAAAACTCAGGTCTAACAGCATCTGTGGAGAGAAAAAACAGAGTTAACGTTTCGAGTCCGTATGACTCTTCAGAGCTGAAGAGAAGTAAAAACGTGATGAAATTTATACTGTTTGTACTTTGCCCCCACCTATCGCTGGCCTTCTGTCCAGCTTCATCTGCTCCACCCCCCTTAAACAGTAAATTTCATCACATTTTTACTTCTTTAGCCCTGAGCAAGAGTCATACAGACTTGAAACGTTAACTCTGTTTTTCTCTCCATTGATGCTGTTAGACCTGCTGAGTTTTTGCAGCATTTACTGTTTTTGTTTCCCATTTCTACCACACCAGCCTTTGAGGCGTGTTAATTTCGCTAATCTTATTTGCCCTCTGCTAGTTTGTACATGGTTCGGGTCAAAATCCAGAAATTATTACCTTTGAGGTTCTGCTTTTTAATTTGGTGTCTAGCTCCTCGTATTGACTATGCAGAACCTCTTTCTTTGTCCTGCCTATGTTCAGTTTCTGTCATTTTTTTTACTATTTCAGTTTTTTATTCTTCCTTCCAGAATAATTTTATCATGTGTCCCTTTCAAACACTCATCCTAGTTACTAAGTGCTTCCCCCACCATTAAGGCATACTATAGTTTCGTAATAACATGGAGTGGGTGCATAGAGATTTACTCTGATGCAGGGCTTCAGAGAGCAGTGGGAAGTGAAGCCCAAATTTACCCTGAGCTAAGCACCTTTGCGAGTGATTATTTCAGTTATTTTAAGAGTCTGAAAAATGCTGTTTAGTCCAGCACTAGTGTTTCCGTGGTAACAGTTCAGTTGTATACTTGTCGTGTTTTCATTTCAGGTACTTCTGGCTGTGTAAAATGACACTACAGATTTCTTGCTGGCACTTCATTTATTTGTAAGGCATCTTAATTAACAGCAACAACTTGAATTTAAACGCACCCTTTAAGGTGGGAAACTGACCTAAGGCGCTCGCTTCACAGGAGAATAAATGAATAAAAATTGACATTGATCCAAAAGAGGAGATATTAAGGTGACTTAGCACTTCATTCGGAACTGGGTTTTGAGGATCTTAAAAATGAAGAGATTTAGAGAGGGAATTTCAGAGTTTGGTGCCTAGGCAGTTGAAGACACAATCATTAGTGGTGGTGCACATGGAATGCAGGATGTGTAAGAGGCCACAGTTTTTGGAGGGTTGTAGAGCTGGAGGGAGTTAGGGAGATAAGGGAGGGTGATGCCATGGTAGAATTTAAATGCAAGGATGGGAATTTAAATTTTGCGGGTTTGATGGACTGCAAGTCAAGTAGTTCAACATGGGGTTAATGGGTGAGCAGGAGTTTGTGCAAGATATGACATGGGCAATAGAGTTTTGGAGGGTGGAAGATGGGAGGCCAGCCGGGAGAACTTTGGAATATTCAGCTAGAGTTAAATGGCTTGGATGAGGGTTTGAGCAGCAGATTGGCTGAGGCAGTGGTTGAGATGTGCACTGTTAGAGGTGGAAGTTGGTGGTTTTTGAGATGGAGAGTTTATGGTGTTGGAAGCTCAGCTTGGTCATACAGGATTCAGAGAATGTGAACAATCTACTTTAGCCTGAGTAGTGTGTGGAACGTTGAAATCGGTGGTGGGGGAGTGGAGGTTGTGCAGGGGCCAAAGTCAGTGTTCCCAATGTTTAGTTGAATTTCTCATTTAATGTAATCTTTTTCTTTTGTATTTCATCATTGTTATTAGTGTCTTGAATGTTCCAACAAGTGCTGTTGTATAGCCCCAGTAAGGTAAAGTAACAGAATAAAGCTAGCTTTGCTTTAGTGGGAATTGATTACTTTGCTGGCAGTTTCTTGCTGTTGGTGACGTCTATCTTAAGTGAAACCACTCCTTTACTCCACTATCTACTGTATGTTTTACAGCAGTGCAGGCATATTGGTAGGGTAGCATATTGGTATGTTACTGGATTAGGAATCCAGAGATCTGGACCAGTGACCCAGAGAATGAGATCTCAAATCCACTGATGGCAGTTTTATGAAATAAATCTGAAAATAAAGCCTACATCAATAAAGTGATCATGAAGCTGTTGGACTGTCATAAAAATCCAACTGGTTCACTCATGCTTTTTTTAACTAAGGTAAACCTAGTCTCACACCAATGTGGTTATCTTTTAATTAAAAGATTATCTAAAGTAACTAATTAGTAACTAAAGTAGTCTAGTAAGTCTCTCTGCTGTATCAAACCGGGAAGCCTGAACCTTGGGGAGACCAAGATCTGTAGACAAAAAGTGTAATAGTGTGGCATGATCCGTACTTAAATTCAGGTCACACCAGACATCTTTGTATTGAGTTCTCAGTCCTCTTCTATCCTGCTTAGTAGGGAGTTAGGTGTTCTTTTCTGCTTCTCTTCCCTCCCTGAGGTGCTAGGAAGTGTGTATCCCAATGACTAGTTACATGATGTTTGGAGACCCAGGAAAGTTGTGGGGGAAGGAGTGTGAGGAAAGATACGAAGGAAATTGCAAAAAACAGTTACTGTATCTGGTATCTTAGGACTGTGTGTGATTTTACTGAAAATTACTGGAGTGGGGGAAGTTGGATTTCAAAATGTGATCATAAGTTAGTTTGTAATTGGCAGAATTAGGGGCCTGACCAATGGTATCTCCCACTGCACTCAGTCACAAGATGATTTGCTGGCTTTTCTGCTTTATATACTAAGCAAACCTTCCATGCTAACAGCACCTGGCTCAGCTGTGATGCCTTTCACAGTTGCAAAACTTTTGTTTTGGTTCACAGTTGATGAATTGCACTTAGGAATGGCTGCAAGCTACCATACCTATGGAACTGTTCCATGTTGGAATATTGCCTATAGAAGAGAGAACACTGGAGGGGAATGGGTAGAATGAGAAATGAATGATTATTTTGGCTGCATTTTCCTGCTAAGGACAAGACATTTTGCTGCTTTCTGTAGGTCCTGTTGATAAAATGGTTTTGTAAGTAGTAGATAACAAATTATGGTTGGTGGTGCAACTGAGGAGAACAATTTCATGACATTGACAAACATAGATTTTGAAAAAGGTAAATTTGGAAATGTACCTGATTAGAGTGCTTTGTATTTGGATTGGTTGGAATTATCAGTCCACTAACCTGATGTTTTTGAATTTTGCATTTATTTTCTTAGAAATGAGAAGGGCTCCTGCAGCTTCAAGTAGCACTTTTGAATAAGACCTCCCATACAACTGAATTGTTTACAGAAAATAATTCGTGCATTCAGTTATTGTTAATACATTGAGAATTGGCTTTGGATGAGCTTTTGCTTGACTCTGCCATATAACTGAAAATTGTGATTGGTAGTTGACTAAGCCCACTAAAGTGGTAAAGACCAGTGTATTTAGTCACCTGGTAACGAGACATTCTTCTCTTCTAGACGCCGTGGGAAGGTGGGCAGTATAAGCTTCGAATGCTGTTTAAGGATGACTACCCCTCATCGCCACCAAAGTGTAAGCATGTGCAGGCATTTCTGTCTTGGGCCAAGAAGAAAACCAAATAATTGACCTGCTCCAAACCTCTGTCAGTGTTCCAGCGCTGAATGCTCTGGGGTAAATGAGAGAGGTTTGGTGGCTGACATAGTGTTCATTAATTTTTCTTTCACTTTCCCCAGTTGAACTGAAGTCAATCTTGGAAGATCTGAGATTTTTGTTTTTTTACTTTGGAATTCTTCAGCATTCATTTTGACTTTCAGAATAGGTTAACATTTTCTGGGGGCAGTTCTTGATTGTGAATGTCAGTTCAACTTTACTATACTCTGTATAAAGTACTCAATTTACATGCAGGATCAAATAACAGTGCAGTGAATGGAAAGTAAAGACTGAGTCAGCATTGTTGGATTTAAATCCTGCTCTTGGAAACCGAAATCATGGGCATCCTTTGTGACCTGCTGTAGCAGACGTGAAAATTATAGAACATTTTCTCCAAGCCAAACCCAACAGCAGCCTCCACTGTCATCTAAATTTACAAGGGTTTTGATTAAGTGACTCTATGAAGTCTAGAAATTGCTCTTAGTGTAAAGCATTTCACTGGTGACAATTAAGTCATAGCCCCTTTATGTGGAGACACCTTGTCCTGCATGAGTAAGGGCATTTCTGGCTGACCTATACAACACAAGACATTTAAGTGGTGAGGACTGTAACCATATTCTAATATGACTGTTAACTGCTGGTCTTCTAATATGTTTATCACCAATTTGAATGAGCATCTGCACACACATGCAACCCACACCATTAATACCAAGGAAATGTCCACGCCCTGAAAAACTTTGGTTTGAAATTCCAGGTGGTACCTGTTCAGACCCTTTTATTGTTACCGTTATAAACCCTAAAGTTATTTTTTAAATAACATTGATGCTTCAGATGCAAAAGATAAGGTTTCTGTCAGTAAGATAATCACTGATTGTGTAGAGGAGGTGGAATGGGGAAGGGGTAGTTGAACGAGGAGCATGGAATAGAACAAATTAAACCTGAAAACTTTGCAACTGTTGTGCTTATCTACTGTTTTATGAGTAACCAGTACAGAAGGGATATGGTGCAGAAAGAAATGGGCAGTCTTGCATATATTCTATAATTCTACCTGCATGGTTCAAGATTACATTTTTTTTAACTACTCAACAGGTAAATTTGAGCCTCCAATATTCCACCCGAATGTGTATCCCTCTGGTACTGTGTGTCTATCCATTCTAGAGGAGGATAAGGATTGGAGGCCTGCTATTACTATTAAGCAGGTCAGAAATAACTTTCACTTTTTAAAAAGAACTTTTGTGGAGCCTGCTCCGCAGTACTTGTTTTACTTTCCACCACTGACCCCTCCTCTATTTTTCAAAATAGATATTACTAGGAATTCAAGAACTTCTTAACGAGCCAAACATTCAAGACCCAGCACAAGCAGAAGCATACACAATCTACTGGTATGTAGGACTTGTTAACAAAGAAATGCATGGCTTTAGTAAGCCTGGTGCTACAGTTATACTTCCCATCTAGTGACCAGTTAACTTTTTCCTAGTGGAATTATTCTTGATTGAATCACTGCGACACACTTAATTTTTCTTTTCTCCCTGATGATTGTCCCATTAAGCAATCCACTTCCTAGCATTTCATGGTTAACAATAATTGCCTGGTATTGTATAACTGAAGCCATATGATTTACTACCCTGTCCTATTTAGATAGGATTTTGCAGTTTAAAGTTTCAGATGTTGGGTGATCATAATAAACATGATATTTTCCTGGTTCTGAGGCTGGGATTATCTGCAGATCGAACATGGGACCAAACCGCCTGCACTTTCTTGGTGCTTCACCTTCTAATTTGCTTGGTTATGTGCTCCATTCGGCTTCTGTTATGAAATGACATATGGTTAGATGGCCATTAGCACTTCAGTTCCATTAACAATGTTTAGTGCCTTGCTAGTACTCGTGTTAGATGGAAGCATGCTAGCTATTGATTAGACTGGGGTAAATATAATTTAACCATAAGAGCTGAACCTGAACTGTTCAAGTTCAGAGCCAAGTAATTTAAATTTTCAGACTTTTAAAATTGCAGACTTAAGTTATAAAATGACTCCTGCCTGGAAACACAAGTTGTATGAGTACATTGTGGTTTTTTGAGAAAAGACTGGTAGCTAACATAAAAGGGCATCCAGAAACATTCTATGTGTATATACTACTGCTTTTCTTAATCTATATTGATGACCCAGACTGAGGTGTGCTATCTGCACTTAAAAATTGGTAAGCCACCAGATGGAGATGCATCTGAGGATGCTGAGGGAAGGAAGAATGAAAATTGCAGATGCACTAGCCATAATCTTCCAGTCCTCCTTGGATACAGGGACGGTGCCAGAGGACTGGAGAATTGCAAATGTTTTTACACCCTTGTGCAAAAAAAGATATTAAAGATAAACCCAGCAATCATTGTCTCAGTTTAACCTCAGCTGTGGGAAAGCTTTTAGAAACGCTAATCCGGGACAAAATTAACAGTCACTTTGACAAATGTTGATTTGTGGATTAATGGAAGCCAGCATGGGTTTGTTAAAGACAAATCGTGTTTAACTAGAGCTTTTTGAGGTAACAGAGTTAATGAGGATAATATGATTAGTGTTGTACATGGCCTTCCACATAATAGGTTTGTCAGCAAAGTTAAATCATATGGGGGGGAAGGGAAGGTTGCAGTTTGGATACAAAGTGGCTGAGCGACAGGAAGCAGAGAAAGGCTTACACTGGTTTCCCAAGGGATGGCACTAATACCTCTGCTTTTCTTGATCTATATTAATGTCCTAGATTTAGTTGTGCAGGACACAACTTCAAAATTTTCATGTGACACATACCTTGAAACTATTGTGAACTGTGAGGAAGATGGTGACAGACTTCAGGAGGACAGGCTTGTAGAATGCATGGATATGTGGCAGATGAAATTTAATGCAGAGTAGTGTGAAGTAGGAAGAACAAGGAGTGACAGTATAAAATAACCAATACAATTCTAAAGGGGCTGCAGGAAAGTAGTACCTGGGGGCATATGTACATTGGTGAAGGTAGCAGGGCAGGTTGAGAAAATGGTCAATAAGGCATTCAGGATCTTGGGCTTTATAAATAGCAGAGTAGTGGACAACGGCAAGGAATATTGCTGAAAAAAAGAGATGTTGCTGAAGCTTTACATCTTGCACTCATCAGGACAAACGCCAAGAATGCCAAATTTCAAACAATCAACAATTTATACCATAGGAGAAAAGAGAGCTGACGGTTGGCAAGTTGACTCTGGCCAAGCCATTGCCATGGAGAAGCAACAGCGTAAAGTTCAATAAGGCGCAAGGCTTGAACATATTCCTTTTTGTAGAGAATGGGTCCCTTTGTACGAATGTATATTGTTTCTAGCAAGCATAAGTGAACAATGTTATGAGTTTGGCATTGGTTAGTGCAGCTAGAAGCGCACAGGATTATTCAGCAAGTGCTGCCCAATTGCAGAATCACATCTAATAGAGATTTGGTTTTGCAAACATAGGCTGGTCGAGTGCAGTCTGTACTCTGCCTATTATGCATAACTGAAGGAACATGCTGTTTGATTCGATGAGCCAGCTGTTGGGATGTTTGGCCTCACACCAGCACGGATTCATGCACCACGTTGCTCTATTGTGTGGTAAGCAGAACATCTTTTTGGACTGAAGGTAATATGCTGTTTGTTGGAAAATATCACTCATTGTATCAGCATGAAATGGCTTCCTTAACCTTTTATTCAAATGTTTCAGATACTTTGCCTTTTCAGTGTAATTTGAAGTCGACTGGGCACTTTTTGGGTCCAGATCTGGTGACCTGTGGCCCATTTGTGAGTTTGCAACTTAAGACCAGTCTTAGTGTGTGGAGCTGTTATCGACAATCTTGTAAATATTTGCTTGCTCACCTTACAAGATTGATGCAGAAATAGAGCGCATCAAGGCTGTCCTGTAGAATAATGGCTATCCTGAGCAGATCATTATTTGCTGTGTATCGCGCAAACTTGCATGAAGTCGTTTCATCCTACTACAATGTAGTGGCCATGTGAGTGGCATTTTCCTCTAATGGAATGCTACCATCAGTCCATAAAGATGTTCTGCCTACATGTTGAGCAGCAACATGTATGAATTTCAGTACGGTGTGATACCAGATAGGTTAGCTGTACGTGCCAGCGATAGGCTGGTTGAATCTACCATCATGTTCCTTCAATTATTTCTAATAGGCAGAGTATAGACAATACACAACTAGCTCATGCTTGCAAGACCCAAAACAAAGCCTCTACTGTTAGATGTGATTGTGATTGGACAGCACTGGTTGAACAATCTTGAGTGTGCCAATAGTTACACTAGCAACCAATTTAAGATAATCAGTCAAGCTTGTATAATGGCTCATTACGTGTGATGCACATTCATTAGCAGTGACTTGTTCTCTGCAAGCAAAAGGAATATGTTCAAGCCCTATGCCTTTTTGAGTTACAAGGTAGCTTGGGAAGCATATAGTTCTCCATTGCCCAGACTTTACCGTGGAGAAAGCAATCAGAGTTGACTTACCAATAAATCACCTTTTTCTCCTGTAGTATAAGTTGTTGTGATCATTTGAAATTTGGCATTTTTGCATCTGTCCTGATGAGTGCCAAGGTAGCTTTGTCAACATGTCTCTCTTTTCAGTTGTATAAAAACAAGTAAGTAATGGTGAACCTGTATAAAACACTAGTTAGGTCTCAACTAGGTATTGTCCAGTTCTGGTCACACTTCAGGAAGGATGTGAAGGCATTGGAGAGGTTGCAGAAAAAATTTGCAAATTGTCTAGGGATGAGGGACTTCAGTTATGTGGATAGATTGGAGAAGCTGAGGCTATTTGCGAAGAGAATGTTGAGAGGAGATTTGATAGGTGTTCAAAATCCTGAGGGATCTGTATGGAGTAGATAGGGAGAAACTGTTCTCATTGATGGAAGGACTGAAAGCTAGAGGACACCGATTTAAATAGCAAAAAAACAAAGGTAATGTGTGACCAAACTTTTTGATGCAGCATGTGGTTAGGATCTGAAATGCACCCGGAGTGTGGTGGAGGCAGTGTCAATCGTACCTTTCAAAAGGGAATTGGATAGTTACTTGAGAGAGAATTTTTAGGGCTACGGGGAAAGGTGGGTTAGGTAGGACTGGTTGAGTTTCTTTTGCAGAGAGTTGGCTTGGCCTCTGTACCAAATGGCCTCCTATGCTGTAACCATCTTGTGATTCTGCATTAAAAAAACAGATAAAATGGGCAGCAAGTTACTCAGTGCATGAAATAAGTTGTTTCAAAGACTTGTGCTTTCACCCTCTTTATTAAATGAATTAATAGCTTTTTGGGTACTAGGTTGAAACCCAGTTTAAACTCCTCTTTCCTGCATTAGGCTTTGATAAAATTAGCTTGAGCAGTTTCTGCCCTGTGGGATAGGCCTACAACACTTTCTTACCCACAAAGGCCATTAGAAAACTAAAGAGCTGCATCAGAATGAATGTTGCCACAACTAGTTTTCCTAAGAAACATTCACTCCCTGAGAACTGAGGCATTGGGCACCTGGAAGCAAACTACCTGCTGTCTTGGTGGTGTCCATGGGGCTGGAAATATTGGAGGAAGCTTCTTTGTGGTATATTTTCAATGGAACATAAGATGAATTGATCTTGAATGGTTTGTCACCTAATTGATCCAGGATTACAAAATAACCCAATTGTACTTTTTTGAGATGAAAAAGCATTCAAAGATTCTAGTTCTTTCTCAAATCCATAACTCCTCCTTGTGTTTATTTTTGTTCCCATTCACAGCCAGAACAGAGTAGAGTATGAAAAACGAGTGCGAGCACAGGCCAAGAAATTCGCTCCAACATAAAAATCAAGCAGCTGAAGGATGTGGATTTCTGACTGTCGGCTGAGAAAAGAAGGCACGCTTTTCACATTTAGCAAGTTCCTGTTACAAGCAATTGGCAGTCTTTGGGGAAAATAAATTGCATCGTTACTCGGACAGTTCTAGTTCACAACAAAAAAAGAGGCAAATCATCTCGGCACGAAACTTGCTGTGTTTCTGTGGCGGCTGTAGTAAAATGTTTTTTTATTTTTTAAAAAAAAAAGCCCTACTGTTCAATGGTTCGATTGACCTTCAGTGTAGCCAGAATTTGGGGCTCCTATTTAATGCTGGCTAACTTGCAAAATGCAGTTGGATTTTTTTTTTCTCTCCCCAGCTTATGTCCACTATGAATGGTTTTCAGGCCTACCTTTAAGCATCCTGGCATAGTTATCAAGCCTCCGGACCATTCATCGGGAGGAAGATTTTACAAGAAGAAAGTGAGAACAGTTACAAATCCATTTGCATACCATGATCTGCATTTTGCTCTTAACGCCAAGGCTTTCTTAAATCCACATTGGCCCTTTAAAAGAGACTTGGAAGCCCTGTAATAAATGTATTTTAAAAAAGAAACCGTTAATAAAATGTTCTTTCTATCCACCCGTTCTGCCCCACCCCCAGTACTTGCAGACAACATATGTGTGATGTTGCCCATATCTGAGATTGCTGTCTTAGTTGAAAGAACTTAGAGCTCTTCTTGAGCAGTTTCTGATTCACAGAAGCTGAGTGGATGTTCTCAGCCTTCAGTGTGGCACATTTGCTTTTAACTTTTTTTTAAATCGGTAACTTCTTTTTAAATGCGGTGGCATGGTACATGTGACTTGTCTGATCCCGGCTGCCTGCATGTGTATACTCTTGTCACCTGCTTTCACTTTGTTTTGCTCTGGGCTTCCTCCCTGTGTTACTGTAGTTTGGGGTAAAGTTACACTGTCCTTATTTTCTCTCTGGAAAGTTAAGTAAAACTTTACAAGTACCCTGTTTTAAAAATCTGGAAATGACTTTTTTTTTTAAGTGGAATGAAGGTATCTTGTGACATCTTTATGCAGGGTTACTGGTTTTGCAGAAAGGCATTTGAAATAGTATTAAGCTGGTTTACAAAACAAACTTGACCATAAAAAAGCAAAGTGAATGTTTAAGATTGGACTGTAGACAGCTGCATATCACTTGCAAGTGGGGATTACTTATGAACCCGTATTTCACAATTGATATTTTTGGCAAGAGAATTTGGTAGTAATTGTTTTGAGCAGTCACTTTAAGTGCCCCTGGGAATAGTGCAAAAGGTTTTTTTTCATATTCGGTAATAGTTTAATTGGGTACAGTTGTTCACTTGATCCCTTTCACTTGTTTTGGGAGTAAATCAGGTTTGGGTTTTGCATGCTTAAGGTGTTAAGGGTGACAAATCCTCTCCCCCCAGTTGACCTTCAGAATTGATTGAAGGCCTTATTTTGGTTAAGACGTGCAGCATCGTTATGCTGCTTTTTAGGAGGCCAGTTGCTTTTTCAGAACAAAGTGGGGAGAAGTTGCTACTTTATGGTGAGGGGGAACTGATAGAATACACAAGGAAGTACCTTCTTTCATGGTCCTCTTACTTTCAGGAGCATTGTAAAATTTGAACCTGTTGCTGGAATTGCATCCCATTAACAATAGAATCTCTTGTTGGACAATTCTGATTTTTCTAAATAGGGGCTTGTACTATTTGTCTTTCAGGCTTGAGTCTAAAACCTGCTGGACAGTTTGATTATAATTATGCAAATGCCTGTAATTCATGAGATTCAATCAGGGCAGACAGTAGTTTGGTGATAAACTCTTGTGGCTGTTTTTACTATTGAAACTTCAGAAATCCAATTTGAATTGCATGTTGGGATGTGAATCTTTTAAGTTTGCAATGTAGTCACATTTTGGAATTGCAACCTTTACATTTGGTAGCATGGTATATAATGAATCTGGAGCACAACATGAGACTGTTTTAGTATCAGTGGATATGACTCCTGTCAGTGTTGTAGATGAAGGATGCCTATATTTGAACTGGTGAAAACCTGAATTTCAGTACGATAGACCACATGGCAGGTTTTATGCTGCTGTTTATTTGAAAACATTGTTCAACAAGTACCAAGAATGCACCTACTTGCTGACCAACTTGGTGTTCGTTCTCTAGGAAGTTGATGTTTTCAAAGTGTACCTTTAGTGATGTTGCCATGCATTTATAAAATACAGGGAACCTGATCTATTAAGATAGTGGGTTCCCAATACACTTGAAATGACTCCCAATTTCCACCTAGCTTTGTGCTGTCTGACTTCTGAGTTTGATGTGCAATGTGCTGCCGAACCCTCCTGTAGTATTCAGGTCACTATCTCTGCTGGGATCAGATTCTATGACCAGTGATAGAATAGCTTTCCTTGGCTTGCTTCATTTAAATTTCAGGCTTGTTGATCTGCTTTTATCAGCTGCATTTTCTGCCAGTCAATTAAAAAAAAAATCATTTGGTAAGCATCGCTGGCAAGGCCAGCATTTATTACTTTTGTGTGGTTGAGCTCTGTGCCCCTGAAAGATATTGTCTCCAGTTTTGGAAAGGATTTGCATACAATGTAAGGCAACATCTGGCATTTTATTTTTGCTGAAATCTTAGTG